>NC_138771.1:166572378-166627378 GCF_965119305.1 Pelophylax lessonae
GCATGATCCACCGATTACTGCTACATCTAAATAAACAAGCCCGTAATTGTCTTATTCTAAACCTAACCTCTTGCAAAGCAAAATATATCTGAAAGCCACAACATCAAAATGAATAACACTTTTAGTTTTTTTTTTAAACCTTCATTTTTACAAGGGCAGACTTTGTGGGTGCAACATCACGTTGGTTGGTTAGCAGACATAAACTGAATGGTGTTCTAAGGAATATTTACAGTTCCCGCAGGGCTATAATAATGTACAGATTGTACATCAAATGTTCAAATGAAATGTATGTACTCTATTCACACAAGAGTGCTATTTGTAATGTGTGCGTTTCTCCTCTCAGCCTGACATCAAGGACAGATAGAGTGTGGCTGCTGGGAGTGCTTGTGTATTAACTCAGCAGCACTCTATCCATCACCTTAAATTGAACTCTGGGGTACAAATATAAATAGGGTTTACAAGAAGGTATGCAGTTAAGTGGCATAATATAAGGAGTTGTGAAAAGCTCTCATTATTCCGACAAGGATACATCACTACGTTATTGAGCGCTGCATTGATGTAATGCTCGAAGTGTGCAGATTAAAAAGCCATTACACCTAAAATGCAGACTGACTCAGGGTAAAATATGTGCTTGATATTGTGCCGAACCTAGTTATCTGTCACTGTAAACTATTGTCCTCCATTATGAGTCATTTTAGCTTCAATGCTTCCCTGCAGGGTCATTGAATAGCTTTACTAGTAACAAAGCTCATGCATCAGGACCTGCAAGGACTGATTATCAGGCTAGCTGTACAGACATATTCATCCTAAAAATTCTTGAGTTTTATCAACTTTCATTTTGAGTATTTTTAAAGGAATAAATTCTAAAGCTGGCCATAGATGGATCAAAATTCTGCCACTTCGGTCTATCTACCCGTTCTCTCGAACCTCAAATCTTCTCTCGATGTTGGAAAATTTTCATTCAATCTGCGCATGTAGCCAATTGGCTTTACTGCTAATCTGTCTATTCTGAATACAATAAGACAATAAGGAGAATTATTTCATCCACCTTGGTTGTGTGGATGGGGGAATCAGTTTGTTCCATTCGTTCATAGATGGATCCGTGCAATCCATCTATGGCCAGCCTAAAGCAGAGCTCCAGCCAAATAGGGAGGTTCCGCTTTAAGGACTCGTCCATGCTCCTCTTGAAGAATTGGCACTTTTTTGGGACAGGGGTTACCCTATTTTCACAGGTACCCGCTCCCACTTCCACTCCAACTGCCTAGACGATCAGAAAGCGGAAGTTCTCCTTCCCCCTGCAAGTCTTCTAGGACACATGACTGGTCCCAGAAGACTGCAGGACCATTCACAATGTGCAGCGCTGCTTTACGCATGCACAGTGGGCATCCAGCTGTGAAGCCGCAAGCAGTCAAAGCCGGGTGCCCACAATTAAGATGCTGGACTGCTGTATATCTATTCTAGACACCCTTTTGTGCATCCGCTCTTGAGGAAGTAGCTTGGTCTATGAAACGCGTCGAGCAATATGATGCCACTACTGTGCTGAATATACCTACTTCATTTTTTGTACTACATTTAGTTCCCATGATTTACCAACTCTTCCAAACATCATTATTGTAATGTATTTATTTGTATCATCGTACTTCATGTTTTTGGGTTAATGACTCTGCTGGTGATGTTATGTTTTTTCCATTATGTTATTTTTTTGACAATATGTACTGTATGCATCACATGCTGTGGTAGCCACAATAAACTTTCTATTTTTAATATACTCATTACTTTTGGCCCATTTTTTGCATTGCTCCTCATTTAAAGTCCAAACCCTCTTTTATGTTTCATTGAACCAGGGATGGAGACAATCTACATGTCTCACATTTAAAGTCCCAACCCCCCCCCCCCCCTTTTTTATGCACCAAGGAAAGAAGACAGCAGGTGACACCAGCTGGGGTGAGCACACCACTGGATTGGGGGACAGGTGAGTTTCTGTTTTTTTTAAAGTCAGCAGCTACAGTTTTTGTGTCTGCTGACTTCAATTTTTTTTGCAGGAGACTGGGCAACCACTTTAAGGCTCACATCTTTATTCATACCACTGCCTAGTAGGTGCTTGACATAGCTGCATACTTGCTCTGGGTCAGTGACTAACTAGGTAGTAAAGCAAGACAAGAGAATATGGAGGCTGCCATTTCTGGTCTCTCCTAAAAATAAAGTTAATTGTCCGGTTGTTATGTTTATTCGGTGGCTTTACTTTTTCATGCACACTGGACAATTTTAACGCTGCTGTTAGGGGAGTCTAGTGTTTTTTTCTGCCTCTACATTTTAGCCTATATGTCCATGCACATATAAGCATTTAAAGAGGTTGTACACTCGATTTAAAAAAAAAAAACAAAAAAAAAAACTTTTTCTAGCTCATTATGAAAAAGGTACCTTAGAACTAAGCCCTCCAGCAGCGCCCGCATACCTCTGAGATGGCTGACATCTTCCCCAGTGTTTTTTTCCGGGCGCTGTGAGTGGCTGGAGCTGCGATGATGTCCCTCCCACACATGCGCGCGGGAGCTGGCGTTTACAGGGTGGTAAGCCAGAACTTCAGAGCGCATGCGCCGATTACGTCATTGGCTGCAAGCACTCTGAATATCTCCTAAACTGTGCAAATTAACCACTTAAGCCCTGGAGGATTTTCCTGCTCAAAGACCAGGGCCTATTTTGCGATTCGGCACTGCGTGACTTTAACTGACAATTGCGCAATCGTGCGACAATGTACCCAAATTAAATTGGCGTCCTTTTTTTCCCATAAACAGAGCTTTCTTTTGGTGGTATAAGATCACCTGTGCGATTTTTATTTTTTGCGCTATAAACAAAAAAAGAGCGTCAATTTTGAAAAAATAACAATATTTTTCACATTTTTTTATATGAAATTCCCCAAAAAAATGTAAAAAAAATCTAAATTTTTTAACATTTTAGGCCAATTTGTTTTCTGCTACATATTTTTGGTAAAAAAAAAAATGCTATAAGCGTATTTTGATTGGTTTGCGCAAAAGTTATTGCGTTTACTAACTAAGGGAAAGATTTATGTCATTTTTATTGTTTTTTTTCAGCTAGTAATGGTGGCGATCTGCGATTTTTTTGCGGGACTGCGACATTGTGGCGGACAGATCGGACCCCTGACTAACATTTTTTATACTTTTGGGGGTACCAGTGACATAACTACAGTAATCAGTGCTATACATATGCACTGTTACTGTAAAAATAACACTGACAGGGAAGGGGTTAACTTTATTAGTGATCAAGGGGTTAAGTGTGTCCCTAGGGGCGTGATTCTAACTGTAAAGGGGCGTGGCTTGTGATGTAACCACAGAGACATACTATCCTACATAGCAGGATCGTATGATCTCTGCAGTTACACAGGGGAAAATGACAGACGGCTTTGTTTACATCAGCCGCCTTCCTTTCTCCCTCTCCAGCGGGAGATCGCGAGTGACCGACGGACATCGGAGCCGCCGGTCACTCGCGCAGGGATGTCCCTGAACGAGCGGGGGCGGGAGCGGGACTCCTGCAGGCTCCTGGGCGAGTAGTACTATGTAGCTTTGCCTAGGAGGTGCTGACTGCCACAGTAAATATACTGTGGGCAGTCGGCAAGCGGTTAAGGGGATATTCACAATACCTACAGGTAAGCCTTATTATAGTCATACCTGTAGGTACAAGTAAAAACTAAAACTTTACTTCCTCTTTAAAGGAATTTAGAAGCAGCAAAAAACGCTTAACGCATGTTAATGCTAGGCACGTTTGGGGCTTGACCGGTAATTTATTTTAATTGCCAGAATTAGTTATTATTCTAGCCAGAGAAATGAATTAGAAAAGATTAAAACTCGTGCTTAGTGTATGGGACTGCAGCACTCACAAATACAGGACATAAAAAATTTAATAAAACAAAAATACATGTGTGTTTGTTCTTTAAATGCAATTACAGAGCGAAATAAAATCAAAAAACATAAACATGAATAATAACAACAAAGCATAAATACTAATGCTCTAAAAAGGTCTTTTCTGAGTCTCCTTTTCTGAGGAAGCCTACTCGGGGGAAACCCGTGGAGCTCCTCTGTGATATCAACCAGTACTTTGGCGGCGCTGTGTATACTCTTTACTGTTTGTTCCTACTTATCATGAAAGTGCAATACTTTTTAAATAAATTCATGGTTTAGCTGTACTGCACTCTGGGACTTCTCGTTTGTTTCATTTTCCCATTATCTGTGGATTGAAGTACTCTGTTGTTATCATACTAGAGCTGATTGTCGGGAGCCTCACTCTTATTCAAAGCACTCTGTGATCTTTTCTCTAGTAAGAGGCTGTGCATGGAGGAGCGCCACCTGAACACTGGAAGCACCTACACTATATTATCAAAAGTATTGGGACCCTGCCTTTACACACACATGAACTTTAATAGCATCCCAGTCTTGGTCCGTAGGGTTCAATTTTGAGTTGGCCCACCCTTTGCAGCTATAACAGCTTCAACTCTTCTGGGAAGGCTGTCTACAAGGTTTAGGAGTGTGTCTATGGGAATGTTTGACCATTCTTCCAGAAGTGCATTTGCAAAGTCAGGTACTGATGTGGATAAGAAGGCCTGGCTCGCTCTAATTCATCCCAAAGATGATGTCAGGAGTCTGTGCAGGCCAGTCAAGGTCCTCAACCCTAAACTCTCTCATCCATGTCTTTATAGACCTTGCTTTGTGCACTGGTCCAAATTATTTGGTGGAGGGGGGATTATGGTGTGGGGTTGTTTTTCAGGGGTTGGGCTTGGCCCCTTAGTTCCAGTGAAGGGAACTCTTAAGGCGTCAGCATACCAAAACATTTTGGACAATTTCATGCTCCCAACTTTGTAGGAACAGTTTGTGGATGGCGCCTTCCTGTTCCAACATGCCTGTGCACCAGTGCACAAAGCAAGGTCCATAAAGACATGGAAGAGCGAGTTTCGGGTGGAGGAGCTTGAATGTCCTCCAAAATATCTTGGTATGCTATTGCCTTAGAGTTACCTTCACTGGAAATAAGGGGCCAAGCCCAACCCCTGAAAAACTACCCCACATCATAACCCCCCCATCTACCAAATTATTTGGACCGGTGCACAAAGCAACTTCCATGAAGACATGGATGAGCAAGTTTGGGGTGGAGGAACTTGACTGGCCTGACCTCAACCCGACAGAACACCTTTGGGATGAATTATAGCAGAGACTGAGAGCCAGGCCTTCTCATCCACATCAGTGCCTGATTTCACAAATGCGCTTCTGGAAGAATTGTCAAACATTCCCATAGACACACCCTTAAACCTTGTGGACACCCTTCCTAGAAGAGTTGAAGCTGTTATAGATGCAAAGGGTGGGCCGACTCATCATTGAACCAGACAGACTAAGACTGGGATGACATTAAAGTTCATGTGCGTGTAAAGGCAGGGGTCCCAATACTTTTGCTAATATAGTGTATATTCATTTGAATGTCACTTTAAGCACCTTGATTCACTGGTGGACTTTAGACATAGTTTTAGGACTTTTTGGCTCATATGTATTTATGCTTTGCTCTTATAATTCATGTTTTTTTATTTTGTTTCACTCTGTGATTGCATTAAGCCCTGGTTCACACCAGTGCACCTTCAGTATTGCGCTACTTCAGTGCGATTTCAAAGCCGCAGATCTGTGCCATTTGCACCTCCGATTTAATTGTGGCTTGCGACTTTGTTGAACCACTTAAAGACCGCCTGCTGCAGTTTTACTGCGGCAGGTCGGCTCTGTCTTGCGAAACAACATAACTGTACGTCGCTTCGTGGGACCGCTAGTGGGGGCGCACACCCATTCGCCACTAAGAAAACGGATCAGCGGGTCCTGTGACCACGGCGACAGCCGGGCACCCGCGATCCCTCTTCGGCAGACTGCTGTTCTGTCAGTTATGAACACAGGAATTCTGTGCTCTTCCTATTTAGGTCTCTGTGTTCATGCAGAAAGCCCATCCACCACACAGTTAGCAAGAACCCCCTAGGAACACATTTAACCCTTTGATTGCCCCTGGTGTTAACCCCTTCCCTGCCAGTGTCATTAGTACAGTAACAGTGCATATTTTTTAGCACATTTTAATGTCACTGGTCCCCCCAAAACTGTAAAAAATGTCAGTTAGATGTCCAATCTGTCCGCCGCAATGTTGCAGTTCCGCTAAAAATTGCTGATCGCCACCATTATAAGTAAAAAAATGAAAAATAAATAAAAATGACATAATACTTATTGGGATTTTTCTTTTGCCAAAAATATGTGGCTGAATACAAATTGGCCTAAAATGATGAAACAATTAGATTTTAAATTTTTTTTCATTGGGAATGTTTTATAGCAGAAAGTAAAAAATATTGTCGCTCTTTTTTTGTTTATAGCGCAAAAAAATAAAAATCACACAGGTGATCAAATACCACCAAAAGAAAGATCTATTTGTGGGGAAAAAAGGACATCAATTTTATTTGGGTACAGCGTCGCACAAGCGTGCAATTGTCAGTAAAAATAACGCAGTGCCGTATCGCAAAAATTGGCTGATCATCAAGGGGGAAAACCTTCCGGTCCAGTGGTTAATAGAAGTCTATGCAAGTCACAATGAAGATGGAAAAAAGTAGTGCAAGAACCTTTTTCAAAGTCACTGTGACATGAGCCGTGGCAGTTTGAATGGTTCCCCAGCCAGAAATGAATTGTCATGCAATTTGGAACTGTCAAATCGCATGACAAACTGCGCTTGTGTGAACGAGGGCTTAAAGGGGACACGTGCACTTATTTTTGTTTTATTCAATTAAATGAATTAATGCTCAAGCGCTTGATGTGCCTAAACTTGTTACACGTGTTTACAAGTGTCAAGCGTTTTTTTCTGCCAAAATGCTGCTGCCGGGAGGAAAGGTGTCTCAGGGAGATGTCCAAATGTCCAGTGTTTATGAGGACTAAGGGTTCTTACACATGGGTGGCTACGGGGCAGTAAAAACAGGCAGCTGAGCCACCCACCTGAATCCTAAAATACAGCCGGACAGGGCTGTACATATGCGTCAGCGGCGATGCTTTGCTACGTGGCAGCAGCAATTTTAACTCGGACTGCGGGAGTTTGACAGGCAGCACCACCTGTCAAACTAGCCCACTGAGTTCAATGGGGCCGCTCCACACCTGCATGCCCAGTAAACTGTCATTCGGCACCGCCTGTCAAACTAGCCCACTGAGTTCAATGAGGCCGCTCCGCACCTGCATGCCCAGTAAACTGTCATTCGGCACCGCCTGTCAAACTAGCCCACTGAGTTCAATGGGGCCGCTCCACACCTGCATGCCCAGTAAACTGTCATTCGGTACTGCCTGTCAAACTAGCCCAATGAGCTCAATGGGGCCGCTCCGCACCTGCATGCCCAGTAAACTGTCATTCGGCACCGCCTGTCAAACTAGCCCACTGAGTTCAATGAGGCCGCTCCGCACCTGCATGCCCAGTAAACTGTCATTCGGCACCGCCTGTCAAACTAGCCCACTGAGTTCAATGGGGCCGCTCCACACCTGCATGCCCAGTAAACTGTCATTCGGTACTGCCTGTCAAACTAGCCCAATGAGCTCAATGGGGCCGCTCCGCACCTGCATGCCCAGTAAACTGTCATTCGGCACCGCCTGTCAAACTAGCCCACTGAGTTCAATGGGGCCGCTCCACACCTGCATGCCCAGTAAACTGTCATTCGGTACTGCCTGTCAAACTAGCCCAATGAGCTCAATGGGGCCGCTCCGCACCTGCGTGCCCAGTAAACTGTCATTCGGCACCGCCTGTCAAACTAGCCCACTGAGTTCAATGGGGCCGCTCCGCACCTGCGTGCACAGTAAACTGTCATTCTGTACCGCCTGTCAAACTAGCCCAATGAGTTCAATGGGGCCACTCCGCACCTGCGTGCACAGTAAACTGTCATTCGGTACCGCCTGTCAAACTAGCCCAATGAGTTCAATGGGGCCGCTCCGCACCTGCGTGCACAGTAAACTGTCATTCGGCACCGCCTGTCAAACGAGCCCACTGAGTTCAATGGGGCCGCTCCGCACCTGCGTGCACAGTAAACTGTCATTCTGTACCGCCTGTCAAACTAGCCCAATGAGTTCAATGGGGCCACTCCGCACCTGCGTGCACAGTAAACTGTCATTCGGTACCGCCTGTCAAACTAGCCCAATGAGTTCAATGGGGCCGCTCCGCACCTGCGTGCACAGTAAACTGTCATTCGGCACCGCCTGTCAAACGAGCCCACTGAGTTCAATGGGGCCGCTCCATACCTGCGTGCACAGTAAACTGTCATTCGGCACCGCCTGTCAAACTAGCCCACTAAGTTCAATGGGGCTGCTCCACACCTGCGTGCACAGTACACTGTCATTCAGCATAAAAAAAAGAAAAGGAGGTCCCCAAAGTGAGAGGGTTTTGGGAAGAGGCTACTAATTGTATCTCCTCCTGAACTACCATCCCCATTCCTTAGACTATGGAAGTATGCTTGCTTAGCCTTGTGGGCTCCATGGCTTTCCTCCGAGCAACCAAATCCTTTATAGGCCTACTGCTGTTCTATGCAAGGAAATCCATTATGATTAAATGAAAGTTGAAAGAGGCACCATCCTTACATTTTTAGAAGTCTCTGATAAATACCTCCATCCCACTGTATAAAGCCACCTACTCCTCACAGGGTTGCCCAGTCAAGTTTGGCAAGGTGTGGGACATCTGGACGGAACGAAACCTAGGAGGTATCATCACTGTGTGCCCCCCCTTTCCCAGATAGTCCTAAGCCCCAAAAACTTTTAAGTGAAATCCTTTCATACATGGCTTTATTGAATTAGAGGTTGTTTTATGGTCATGGTCATATATTAATTCTTCCATCTGAAGGTAGTGGGTTGAGAGTACAGTGACAAGTTTAATTACTCCTTCCTCTTGGTGGACCTGAGCAGTCCACTTATTTTTTTCTTTTTTCTTTCCTAATTTGTAGTTTAACCACTTATGGACTGGAAGGTTTTACCCCCTTAATGACCAGGCCATTTTTTGCGATACGGTACTGCGTTACTTTAACGGACAATTGCGCAGTCATGCAACTCTGTACCCAAATAAAATTGATGTCCTTTTCCCCCCACAAATAGAGCTTTCTTTTGGTGGTATTTGATCACCTTTTTTTGTGACTTTTGTTTTTTGCGCTATAAACAAAAAAAGAGCGACAATTCTGAAAAAAATAAGTTTTACTTTCTGCAATAAAACATTCCCAATAAAAAAAAATTACATCTTTTTCATCAATTTAGGCCAAAATGTATTCTGCTACATATTTTTAGTAAAAAAAAATCCCAATATGTGTAAATTAATTGGTTTGCACAAAAATGAGCACGTCTACAAACTAGGGGATTGATTTATGTCATTTTTATTTATTTAATTTTTTTTTACAAGTAATGGTGGCAATTAGCGATTATTCACGGGACTGCGACATTGCGGCAGACAGATTGGACACCTAACTGACACTTTTGAGGAGACCAGTGACAGTACTAAAGTAATCAGTGATAAAAATATGCACTGTTACTGCACTAATGACACTGGCAGGGAAATGGTTAACACCAGGGGCGATCAAAGGGCTAAATGTGTGCCTAGGGGGTGCTTTGTAACTGTGTGGGGGTTGGGTTTGCTGCATGAACACAGAGACCTGTGTTCCTAAATAGGAGGAACACAGGCTCCCTGTGTTCATCACTGACAGAACAGTGGTGTGCTGTGTTTACTTCGGCAGACCGCCGTTCGTTCTCCATGAGGAGCAATTGCGGGTGTCTGGCGGACGTGACCCGCTGATTGGCTCCACCTTTAGCCAATCGGCAGGTGCACGCCCCCACTAACTGCAACACAAAAAGACGTACAGGTACATCGTTTCGCGTAACAGAGCCGACCTGCCACCGTTTAATTACGGTAAGTGGTTAAAGACATGTGTTCCAGCCTGGAAATGCCCAAAAGCTCTGTTTTGTTAAACATTCTACTTCTTAAAAAGAGTAAACAGAATTTTTGAAAAAAAAAAAAGGTAAGGTCAGCAATGACAGCTCCTACATTACAGCAAACGTGGTTTCTTTAATGATGAGATCATGGGAATTTCAGAATTGTCACTTGCAATAATCAGACAACATAGAAATGACTAAATTTGGGACTTTCTGGGTGACATTATACACAGATTGTCCGGCATGATGAAAAAATGTATGTTTTTTGGAGTATTAAACTATAAAAGCAGGAATCTATGAAGTCCTGGAAATGATCCTGTGGCTGTACATTTAGGAGCAAAAACTGATAAGATCTGACAGAAATCCACATCATGAAATATCGTTTTCCTCTAAAAGAATTTATCATGATCACTATAAATGCTGGCTGAAGAATGGATGCATTAAATCTCTGTACCAATGTAAAATCTGCTCTCCATGATAAATGACATTTCATGGGAACTAGCATCCTATTTACTAAGGCTGTGATCTTTCTTTCTGAGCCCCGATTTCTGATGATGATGTAGACATCTCAGCCTGGTAAATCCTAACACACCGTGCAAATGTATACATGAGATGTATATTTGTGATGAGTATATGAATCCAACTGAGTCTTGTACACTTCACCGCTGTCATAAAGAACACCCTGAGGGAGATTTACTAAAACATTCAGAATCTGGTGAAGCTGTGCATGGTAGCCAATCAGCTTCTAACTTCAGCTTTTTTAAATAATCTTTGGCAATAAGCCCCCATTCACATTGACAGTGGCTCTGAAATCGTGAGTCTTCGCCTGAAATAGCATGATTCCAAAGCCGCATCTCAGTGACTTTGAAGACATCTGTGCGGCTTCATGCACAAATGTCAATTCAAATCACACTTGAAATCGCCAAAAGTAGTACATATACTACTTTTTCAAATCAGGGCGGCACTGCAAAGTTGGCATTGCACCAATTTTAACAGTTCCATTGGCAGCAATAGGATGTGTTTTGTCATGTGATTTTACCAATCAAATTAAATAGGGGCTAAAACCTGGAAGCTGATTGGTTTCTATGCAGAATTGCACTAGATTTTGCACTATCCAATTTTAGTAAATAACTTACTGAGTCAACATTCCCTTACTATACTACTCCAGAGCTGCACGATTCTGGATAAAATGAGAATCACAATTATTTTCCTTAGAATAAAGTTGATGATTCTCAGCATAACATCTTTTACATTATAAAAAAAAATAATCGGGCAAACTTAACTGTTCCGTTTTTTAAAATTCATTAAAGTGTGTTTTTTCGAAAAAAAAAAAACTGCGTTTGAAAGACTTCTGAGCAAATACAGTGTGACATAAAAGATTGCAACGATCGCCATTTTCTTCTCTAGGGTCTCTGCTAAAAAAAAAAAAAAAAAAAAGATATATATATATATATATATATATATATATATATATATATAATGTTTGGGGGTTCTAAGTAATTTTCTAGCAAAAAATACTGATTTTAACTTATAAGCAACAAGTGTCAGATAAAGGCTTAGTCTTTAAGTGGTTAAAATGCCCTCCTTTACAGACGGAAGTTCATTCCTTCGATCTAAAACAGGGGTGGGGAACCTACGTTCCGGGGGCCGTATGCGGCCCTCGAAGTCATTTGGTCCGCCCCCCTGTGCAGCTGAATGTGTCTCTCAGCTTATCTGTCAGAACGGAGCCAATGCTTCCTGTATAGTTCCAGCTCCATTCTGACAGTATGAGTGAGGAGTCACAGGCGGAGTGATATCAAATGCACTCCGCCTGTGACCAATACAGGAAACATCGCCTCTTCCTCCAGTGTGGCGCCGCTGCTAGCCAGCATTTCCCGCCAGCAGCACACACAGCAGTACTCAGAGCAGTATAAGCCAGAGCCAGCAGTACACACAACAGTACCAGCCAGCAGTACCCACAGCAATACCAGCCAGCAGTACCCACAGCAGTAACAGCCAGCAGTACCTACAGCACAGTACCAGCCTGAATCAGCAATACCCACAGCAGTACCAGCCTGAGCCAGCAGTTCTTTTCAAAACTTACCACCACAAAGTCGACTGCGCTCCAGACTGATTGACGCAAAGCTGGAAAACCAGTTGCGAGTAGCAACATCATCAATACCAGCTAACATCACACACCTGATCAAAGAGAAGCAGTTGCAGCCATCACATTAGGGGTGAGTTAACTAAATGTTTGACCACACATAATAGGCACATTTTTAAGTTGATAATTTTGTACGGCCCCCGAATGATTTTATAAATACCCAAATGGCCCTTGGCAGAAAAAAGGTTCCCCACCCCTGATCTAAAAGAAGGAAATGATACATTGTAAAACATTGTGTTTATAGTTATCTCACAGCCTCAGCAATGTTGATAAACATTTGCTGGAGGCTTTATTTTTTTTGACAGCTGTGAATGAGCAGAGAACAGCTCTGTGTGAGTGCCGGTTCACACTTGTGCGATGCGGGAAGGCTGCGAATTCACAGCCTGTTCCCGCATTGCAAACGCACCCCTGGCAGTTCACACTGCCATATGCGATAAGCTGGGGGTGTCAATGAAATGTTAACGACACCCCCAGTTTGATCGCATATCGCAGTGTGATCTTTACAGTTCGCACAGGATCGGATCGCACACGTGTGAACCACTGTGCGATCTGATCCTGATGTGGCTGAAAAAAAGGATCCTGTGCGTCTTTGCTGCGGGTGCAGTGCGAATTTAGCCATACAAAGTGTATGGCTGAACTCGCACCGCACAGCCAATTGCATGTAATGAAGGAGCAGTGCGCTCCGACATTGCATGTGATCGCCGCAGCTGCACATATGTGAACCGACACTGAATCGAGGACATGCCGTTTTAAAATCGTGAGGGGGGGTGAATCGAGATCGCAATTTTTTACCAATTAATCGTGCAGCCCTAATACACTCATAGACATTTATACTTTCATACATTTTAAAACTGAGGTTTAGCTATGTTTTTTTTTTTTTTTTTTTTTTCATAGTTACATTGCTCCAGCTTGAACCAATGCCCTGTAAGTATGCAAATGCCATTCTTGTCCGTGGAAGCCAGAAATTTCAATAGTATGTGTCACCAATACAGAGATCGCTACTAGCTTCTGAGGCCTATGTCAAGAACCTGCTCTGCTGCTTGAGGAACATAGGAGGTAGCTCGCTCAACACAGGGTTATTCACAGAACACTGCATTTTCTCAGTGAATTCAAAGTGTGAATAGGGTGGATTTAGAACACATTTTGGCGGCTCCCAATCTAGGAGGCCTGCCATGTCCCCTCAATTATCCTTTACATATTAGCTGCATATGCATGCTAAGGTGCACAAGTTATACATATGAATCGTATCAATTAAGCTTTGTCCGTGTTTATGACCCATCACTCTATCGGCATATACAGTATCACGGTGGATTACAACTGACTGATACCAGCAAGTCGCTTTGAATTTTCATACTCATCTTAGATGCACTTTATGTTTGGACTCTAAGGCTATCAGAACTTTTGTGTTGGGTGTATTAGGAACCATTAAAACCACTACGCAACTTATTCACTCCCTTGTTATCTCTCGCTTGACTATTGTATCTCCCTCCTCATTGGCCTACCTCTTCGCAAGCTATCCCCTCTTCAGTCTATCATGAATGCCGCTGCAAGACTCATCCACCCTACCAACCATTCATTGTCCGCCACCTCGCTGCCAATCCCTCCACTGGCTTCCCATTGCCCAATTAATAAAATTCTAAACATTAGCAATACCATACAAAGCCAATTACAACTCTGCCCTGAGCTACATCGCCAATCTAATCTTTAAATATAATCCAAACCATCCTCTCCGCTCTTCTCATGACCTCCTGCTCTCTAGCTCCCTTGTCTCCTCCTCCCATGCTCATCTCCAGGACTTATCCAGAACCTCTTCGACCCTCTGGAACTCACTACCCCAATCTGTCCGGTTATCTCCTACTCTGTCAACTTTTAGGCGATCCCTGAAAACTAATTTCTTCCTGGGAGGCCTCTCCTGCCTTCAGCTAACAACTGAATCATCTACTTCCCTTATCAGTTCATCCCCCACAGTTACTACTTTTTATTTCACCAGCCCTTCACTATTAGATTGTAAGCTTGCAGGAGCAGGGCCATTCTAACTCTCTAATATTGAATTGTATTGTTGCTGTATTGTCTCCCTTTATATTGTAAAGTGCTGCGCATACTGTAGTCGCTATATAAATCCTATATAATAATAATAATAATAGTCTGTGCAATTTGGCAGACAGTTGGAAGGTCTTTAAAGATTTATTCTAGATGTGTTACACACTCAAGAGAATTTTTTTTCCCCTAATTTAAAAAAAAATGTATATATTTTGTGGTTACAAGAAGACTAGGAGCATATATATATATATATAGACACACACAGTACTGTTTTTAGGCAGGTGTGAGATGCAAAGCGAGCGAACAGAAGAAAAATTGAAATTAAAATAAATCAAATCAATAATTTGGTGTGACTTTTGTTTGGCTTCAAACTAGCATATATTCTTACACTTGTGCACTTTGTATACTTCAACAAAGTCAGGGATTTTGTAAGATTTGCCTTAGGTGTATGATTAACCAATTATACCAAGCAGGTGCTAATGATCATAAATTTCATATGTAGGTTGAAATACAGACATTAAAGCAGACCTTCAGTCATTTTTTCATCTTTGCATCTATTAAATCCTCTGCCTCTGCCCTTGTTGTTTTAACTTAGGATAGTAAAACATTTTGTTCTGCCAATAAATACCTTATACAGCCCACTTCCTCTTTCTTGTCTGGAAATAAGCCTAGGCTAATGACATTATGCACAACTCCTCTCTCTCTCTCATTCTCATGAGAGTTTGCCAGCAAGGAAGGAGGGGTGAGTCATAAAAGAGCCAATGAGAGCTGCAGAGCTGGAGGGGGCTGGATGGGGGTGGACATAACAGGAGACTGCAGAGATCTCCTGTTGTGGTTTCTTAATTTTTTAACTGACTGAAGCTCAACTTTAGTGTCGGTTCACACTAGTACGACTTGTCAGGCGACTTGTCAGCCTGACAAGTCGCGGACCGTCGCGGTCCATTGTGTAGTACAGGAACAGTTCTAATAGGAGCGACGCAAGTCGCTCCGACTTAGAAAAAGTCGTTTTATGAAGTCCGTGCAAGTCACGCCGAAGTCGCGGTGCACGCAACTTCACAGGTCGCCCCCGAAGTCGTGCCGCTGCAGTGTGAACCGGCACTTAAGCACTGGGGCATTGATTCACAAGGGAAAAAGGTTGTTTTTATTTTCCCATTTTGCATACTATAAAGCCTCTTCCACACTGCTGCCTAAAAACTCAGTGTTTTTAGACATACAGGCATTTTTTCACATTTAAATGCAGCCCATTGTTTTCAATGTGCCTCTACTCACGTAAACATGCGCTACGTACTAATGGGTAAAAAAAATGACAGAAATCTGAGTTTCCGGTGAGTATTTTACATGCATACACACATAAATGTTCATTTGAAGAGGTTTAAGTTCCATTCTAAGAGCTATAATTTATTGTACATGTGTACATGCAAATACAAACAACATAAATGCAAAAAAAATGTGACCAGGAATACCAATGTTCAAACAGCAGTACTGTGTGCAGGTATCCTAAGAGAGCAGGGTGAGAATTTTGCCATTGCCTGCAACATGTAAAACTAGGATAAGGGAAAATGAAGCTTCTAATGGCTTGGCTGGTTCAACCCACAATTTCTGAATTCCGGTTGTGTTTTTGTATGTGCATCTACACTCATTATTTATCTGTTTTGGATGCATTTTCAATGCGTTCCAGTGCTTTTTTTTTCTTCTCTAAAAATATTGTGACACTTTTAGGGCAATGTGCAATTCTGTGTATTTTTAGTGCATTTTCTTGCATTCCAGTGTGTTTACATGCATTTTGTTGAATTCCATACATAAAAAAATGCAACAGGTTTTAATTTTGTTGACAGCACTGGTGTGAACTAAGGCCAACTAAGGCCACTGGAATACATGGAAAACACTCTGCATGTGTTATTAATGCAGATTAAAAATGCACTGGACTATATCTGGTGTGAACCAGCCCTTACTCTGGATTTATAAAAAAAAAAAAAAGTATTCTTTATATCTTTGATATCTTTTATTCTACCACTGCATACTGTATATTTCTACTCTATACTTTTAATGACAGTCTTGTGCTGGACATGCTAAAAGTGTTTTCTTTCTTTTATACCAAGGTATTTATTAATTGATCATCCACGGTAAGCTCCACAACAGAGAATGTCTTCTCATAAATCTATGCTCATCCATTTAAATGTACCAGGACTGTAGAGAGCAAATCCTGCTCCTCCAGTTCGCTCAGCATTTATATGCAGCCCCTAGGGTCAAATGTAATAGTGGGCAAATTGTGGGAAGGGATGGGGCTTTGCAACGCTGTGACATCAGCCCATTCTGTCCTCTTAAATTTCAGGCCATCAGATGTGAAGTTCAGCTAGCAATGACCTGAACAATGGGTTGTGTGATACTTAATTCATATTTGTTTGTGCTTGCGGTGCCCTATGTACTGAATGTCCCCAAGTTTCATACAAATGTAAGAAAAACAAAAATATGAGCAGCCTTAATGTTCGGTGACTTTTGGATTTACAACACAGTTTTTTTTTTTGTTTGTTTTTGAACTTTTGTCCCTTTCACGCAATCTGGTCCGTCGGCGGACTCAGTTTATCTCAGCGGGAGATCGATCCATCGATCCCCCGCGGAGAAGGCGGAAGGCAGCTGTGTCTCTGCGCTGTGTGCGGAGACAGAGCTGTCAGGTCCCGCTGTTCTCTATGGAGGAATCAGTTGAGAATGAACCGTCTGTCCGTTCTCATCTGATCCGATCCGATCCGCTGGATGGATGGAAAATAGGGTTTCCATTCATCCAGATTTGATGGATCAGATGTCAGCGGACATGTCCCTGCTGATATCCGATGCCCATAGAGATGCATGGGGCATCTGTTCGGATCCGCCTGAGAAACAGACAGGTGGATCTGAACGGCCTGCCTGTGTGAAAGGGGCTTAAGGCTTAATTTAGGCTACGCGTGTGACTGGATCGACTTGGGTACAATCAGTCTGCCCATACAGTGAGTATAGAGACCATTTACATCCTTACCTGTATCACTTATGTTTATCCCATTACCATGGGTTTACATGCTTTTGGGTACATTTTGGATCTACTGTTGACTGGTCTTCAGCATTTTAAAAAAAAAATTATGAATCATTACTCTTCTGGTTCTTTCTATGACAAATTTACCATGTTACTTAGCTGGTCACACTTCATTTAAAGTCCCACCTTTTGTGTTTGTTGAGTATAGAAAGTAATCAACCCCTTTAAAATAATCACATTTTGTTGCTTTGTAGCCTGAAATTGAGTCAGACACAGTTTTTGTTTTATCCAGCTGTATTTGCAACATAAAATCCAAGTGAAACATATAACATCAACGTGGCAAAAAAAATAAATAAATAAATAAATTCAAACACAGAATCAATGAGTTGGTTAAAGGATCACCCCCTTGTGTCAGTATTTTGTTGAACCACCTTTTGCTTTAATTAGCCTTTATTCTGTTGGGGTATGTCTCTACTAACTTTGCATACCTAGACTTTTCAATATTTGCCCACTCTTCTTTGCAGAACTGCCCAAGTTCAGATAAATGCGATGGTGACTGTGGACTGCAATCTTCAAGTCATTCCACAGAATTTAAATGGGGTTTCAATCTGGGCTCTGACTAGGCCATACAAGGACATTCACCTTTTTCTCCTTCAACCACTGTGTGGCTATTTTTGCTGTGTGCTTTGGGTCATTGTCATTTTGGAATGTAAATCATCTTCCCATCGAAAACTTTCTGGCAGAGGACAGCAGATTTTCCTCAAGAATTTGATGGTGTTTTGCCACATCCATTTTTCCTTCTATCCTGACAAGTGCTCCAGTCCCTGCTGCAGAGTAAGACTCCAAAAACAGGATATTACCACCTGCATGCTTTACTGTGGTAAGGGTGTTTTTTGGATGGTGAGCTGTATTGGATTTCTGTCAGACATATTGTTTTGTATCAAAATAATTCAATTTTAGTCTCATCTGATCATAGCACCATTTTCCATGTGGCCTCAGAATCTTCAATGTGCGTTTTGACAAAGCTCAGTTGTGACTGCATGTGGCCTTTCTTAAGGAGTGTCTTTTTTCTTGCAACCCTCCCATACCAGCAACATTTGTGAAGAATTTGTGATATTGTTGTCACATGCACACAATGACCACTCTTTGTCAAAAATTCCTGCAACTGCTTCAGAGTTGCTGTGGGCCTCTTGGTAGCCTCTCTGACCAGTTTCCTGGCTCCAGGGAGGGTCTGTGTTGTACCACATACCTTCCACTTCTTAAAGCGGTAGTATCCCGCTTTTTTACACTTTTACCATAATGAGCATACTAGCTCATTATGCCTTTGTCTTGCAGGTTTTTTTTTTTTTTTTTTTTGAACTTTGGGTTTACAACCGCTTTAATAATAGACTTTCACCTGCTTCTAAGCTATGATAAAGCCTTTGACATTTTTTGGTATCCATCTCCTGACTTGTGCCTATCCACAAATGTATCCCAGAGATCTTTTGACAGTGCCTTGCAACCCATAGTTGATTGTTTGCCTCAGTTGCAGTACAAGAGACTAAAATGCTCCAGGAAAGCTATTTTAATGCTGAGCTAATCAAAATGACCACAGCTGATCACAGCTGAAAGTCAAATAGCTTTGTGTGTCATTGAGAAGGTGATTAGCTACACCTGATTGAGTTTACAAGTATTTTTTAGGAGGGGGTGATCCTTTTTCCGACTCAGGGGTTCTGTTTTTGAATTGAGTAAATACAGCTATATATATAAAAAAAACTGTGTCTTTCTTAATTTAGGCTGCAAAGCAAAATGTAATCACTTAATAAGGGGGGGATTCTTTTCTTTCCCCACTGTACATAGATCAAAATTAGTTTGACTCAGCAGGGAACTTTCCATCCATGGATGGCTGGCTTAAAAATTTTAATTCAAAATTATACCCATCTATGGGAAGCTTTACTGTGTTTTTTTTTTTTCTCCGTGAGCCACTGAACCTCTCTTTCTTTCATTTTTGCTTTTTTGGAATGAGCATATGCACTGATCTATGCAAACTAAAGATCCATAGTCCATAGCAGTGTTTCTCAACCTTTTTATAGTCAAGACACCCTTTAAAAATATAGACAGTCTCAAGGCAACCCATTCTAAAATGTAAAAAAAACTATCCTAAAAGCTTTACGCAATGCAGCAACATCCACATGTAGGACACTCAATGTTAGAGGGGATTTATTCTTCCAAAGCAAATACACTTTTGCACACTGGTACTGACTAGTACTAGTATGTTTCTCTTCTCCCTCAATTTCTCTTCATCAGTCAGCTAATGTCACCCCCGTGCTGAGAGAGAGGGGCAGGGGAGGGTCAAACAAGGATGCTGTGGAGGCAACAGGCATCCTCCTTATCAACTGATGACGTCATTGGATTTTAGGATGCCAGTGTCCAGAAAGTCGTAATGGTGCACAATGAAAACCTGTGGCTTTGTGTAACTGTAAGGCAGACTTGATTCACCTGCTGGTTTATATACAATTTTTGATCAGTTTTTAGGCATTTTGCCAAGGCACCCCTGAAGAGACCTCAAGGCACCCCAGGGTGCCTGGGCACCCTGTTTGAAAAAGGCTGCTCCATAGCCTATAGTTCCTAGTCCATCTCAGGATCCAGCAAGAGAAGGTGGCTAAGTTCCTATATACAGGGAGACCATGAAGATTGAATGTAGCCACCCTCTAGTAGCAAGTCCGAACACAGCAGCAAAAAAATAAAAAATAAAAAAGGAGTTTGGGGGAGGTTGAGCACACTAGAAGGTACTTTTTGAGTTTTTTTTTTTTTTCTTAACGAGACTGGCTGTTCTATAGTTGTCATCACTAGCAGCTAGTCAAGCTACAGTGTAAATTTATACACAGCAGATTGGAAAATGAATGGTTATTTAAAATTCGGTGTCTGTAGGTAACACTGCAGTTTCCTTTTCAACTGAATTTTCATCAATAATTCTTACTTCTACAATGTTCAATGTGTGCATTTGAAACATTATTAGTCATTTCTGAAAAAGTTAGGGAAAGTTGTGCTCATATGGACATTTTAATCACTTTGTTTGTTCAGTGTGGCATGACTAAAAGCATATCATTTGACTTTTAGCGGAATCGTTTTTTCATAAGAACCAGAATGCCTAAACGGAAAGTAAAAATTACATCTCAACTGAAGCTAAACATTAACTATATACAGCCTGTTGTAGCACGTAATTACACAGCATGAGCTGCAATGCCTCGTCATTCCAGCCTCATATAAATCTAGCACCTCTCTTCACTTGTTATGTAAGACATATAAGGCGGAACATAAGGCACATTGTAAAATATATTTATTGCTTTTCTATCTTTAGGCAGTGTGGAAATATAAACCAAATGACTGGGATAACACAAAAGTACTAAATATTATCTCAATCACCCCGCGCTTCAGGAGAAAACACAAAACACAAATAATATTATTATAAATAATATTAAAAATAAATATGAACACATATATAGCTGCTGCTCAATAAATAGCAATAAAAGAAAAAATGTGTCAATCCCTTCAATAGTCCATGAGAGTGAAAAGTCCAACACATAAGCAGCGCTGTAAACAGTGTGACCCCCTTAATAAATCGACAACGGTGAATCAGCGAGCACCTCAATAATGAGAGAATCAATGGAGTGCAGATAAGATCAAGGGCTTCCACCACACCACGTGACCTCTCAGGTAATGCTCACTCAGCAGAAATGTAAAATCAGAGAGCCTTTAAATCTCCTCAATCTCATCAGACCGGACCAGGTATGGACAACTCCAGACTCCTTAGACACCAATATCTCCCCAATCGGTATCATAAGATGTGCACAAAATCCATATCCCGGTTCATCCTAAGAGTGTATGCAGAGTAATATGAAAAACATAAAGGGCTCATAGGGTAGTAGTCCAACACTATTTTATTGTTAAAATATACCGCAGTCTCCCACTCTATGCACTCACATAAAACAAATGAATAAAGGCACTCAAAACAAGATATCGCTGACAGCAGATGCGCTGCCTGGAAGCTCACCGCCCCTCTCCTGCTCGTCAGCATCGGGAGGAAGTGTAGGTAAGTCCGCAGCAGCCGCTCACAATACTGATGTCGGGGTAGCCGCGTGCTCAAGCACTCAGGGCTACCCCGACATCAGTATTGTGAGATCTTATCTGCACTCCATTGATTCTCTCATTATTGAGGTGCTCGCTGATTCACCGTTGTCGATTTTAGGGGTCACACTCTTTACAGCGCTGCTTATGAGTTGGACTTTTCACTCTCATGGACTATTGAAGGGATTGACACATTTTTTCTTTTAGTGTGGAAATATAACTTTGTTTTCAATGACAACTGACTTAACGGCCCCTTCGAAAATGTTTGTTGAAAGGGGTACAAGTATCGCTCAAATTATCAGAAATGTTTAAAAACGAAACATAAAGGTTTCTCTAGTGGCAAAATATTTTTTTCTTCTCAAACAAACTCTTTTACTATTAATGTTCTCATGGAGATATTTGGGGGTTAGGGCTCCATGCTCTATTTGAATACTAACATGAGCGACATGGAGGCCGCTGGCAGAGCAGAACCTGCCTTGAAGGCCTAAGGCCTCTTGTATACTGGGCCGTCCAGCTCCAGTGTGTCCCTCTCTGGGTTTTAGCGAGTCTGGGAGGGACAGGCAGCCCATAAATGGCAGACTGTGGCTGGATGGGGCTGAAAGCTGTGCCGAATGGTCCTGGTATTTAGGGCCCTGTATGTTCAAGTCTTCTGCATCCTGGACCTTCCCACCCAGGCGTACTAAAGCACAAGGAGAGACAAACTGCAGCTGGATGGCCTTGTGTGCAAGTGGCCATATGTGTATGTGAACCCTAAGGCCTCATTCACAAAGGCAAAGAGCTGCACCCCAGGCTTCAAGGTGTGGGGTGGAGACTCCATGTAAACATCAGCAGCTTCTGCAGGCATCTATTATCCCAGCTTCTGTCACTCCAACAGTACAGGGCTGGGGGAACACATATCAGCAGTCAGGAGTACATGCATGATATCTCAGCCTCTGCCACTCGAACAGTGAAGGGGGTGAGCATGTCAGCAGCAGTCTGACCACAGAAGTACAGACACACTGTGCATACACCTGAACACCTCTGGTCAAACTGAAACTCCCAAGTAAAAGGCTGAGATGCAAACTGACCACACTAGAGTGGACTTGCTTCGTTTCCTGGTGTGGTCAGATTAAAACAGAAAAAGAAGGGGGACTGACGGGGTCACCAGGTATTTCAGAGCAAATGAATAAATAAAAAAAGAGAGGATGCATTTATAAACCAGTACATGATAATACAAAACTATATAGGAAATATTAAATTTGGGGTACCATACACTTTACATTTCTGCTGGATAGACTGAAGTAATTTCACATGATAGATCAGCCATAGGAATCAATACTGCACTCATTGTTCAGGAAAAGGAGAAGCTTCTGTACAAATCATTTTGATGGACTAGCTTCATCCTTGTGGTGCATGGTGCACACATATGTGGTAATCTCAGTTCATATCCTTGGGACAGCATCCAAGGAACAAAGTGAAGACTGATTTGGCCCATGTACTGCACAAATATATTAATTTTAGGCAACATGCATTACTGGATAATAAAAGCCCCCTCCCCCCCCCCAAAAAAAAAAAATATGTCTCTATCAGATACATAATGTATAAAGCAGTGATGGGCAAGTCGCTTTTGTGTGCAACTTGTGCAGTCTTCAGATGTTCTTTGGTCATTGATTACATTATGTTCTTGTAGGCCTGGTTCACACCTGTGCGTTCTGCAGATAAGGAAAATGCATTGTCATGAAAATACATTCAGTCCAATGAATTCATTCACATCTGTGCGCTGCATTGTGCTGCCCTGTAAAAAAAACGTGGCATTATGAATTTCCATGCATTCTTTAATGCATTTTAAATTTGTTGTAGGTGAGCACATGGCAGCTTGTCATCCAATGAATACAAGCACCTCTACTTTATAGCGATGATTAGAGATCTGTGCTCTTTTAGTTTTGCACACATTTTAGGGTAGTGAAAACAGTAATGCTTAATTAGGAACTCCTTTATGCCCCTGGGTCATCTGTGCATTCAAAATGCTGGATTACACCACAGATACCGCTGAAGCGGTTGACGCTTGAATGTGTGTTACTAATCGGTGTAAGTGTAACTGAGGCCTAAGGGTCCTTTCCACATGAGTACTTTGCTTCGTTCAGCAGGGGATCTCTGAACAGATCCTCTGCTAAACCTGAGCTGAACGCAATTGATGTTAGCTTTCTGTTAATCGTGCCCATTCAGTGCTTGTCCACATTTTGATAGCGAACTGTGGCGGACCCATGTTGGATCTATAGGCAGCCATATGTAAACTTGTGTCCGTTTATAGCGAACTATGACAGACCCGTGTTGGATCTAAGGACAGCCATATGTAAACTTGTGTCCATTTATAGCGAACTTTGACAGACCCGTGTTGGATCTATGGACAGCCATATGTAAACTTGTATAACAAAGAAATAGTGCTGCGCCAGATATATGAAATTCACTCTCCTCCGTGATTAAATGAAATAAATCCAAAAATAATATCCATCAAGAAAATCATAGTAGTAATCAAGTAATCAACATACAAAAAAGTAAAATACTGTATATCAATAAATCCCCCTTAAAAAATTGTGTCCATCAAAAAATTACATATATAAATGTGAAAAAATTCATATAATCATGTGAAAAAATATATACAGCAAAAGTGAAGAAATAATTACAGTAAAAGTGCATCTGTGCATAAAAAAGTCCCAGTGACAACCAAAAACCAAAGGATCCAGAAGACTCCCACGGTCTCCAACACCTTCGTAGTGAACAATCAGGTGCTTCTAAATCCACCACCACTAAGCAATCAAGCCTCTCACCTTCCTATCTGACCCAAGAGTCACCAATGGGTCAGATAAAGCAGTTCCCTTCCGGGATAAGTGTGTTTTTCAATTATCTTAATTGCAATCAAGAATTTACCGCCCCTGTTTGACAGGGCTGTTTTGTACCTATATAAGTTTGGTTTGAATATATTTTTCTATGCTATGAGTAAAGCTACTGCCCAAATGCGTTAGCATTTTACCATGTTGTACACTGCTGTCATGCTGCAATAAATCGCATCAAAACGAAGCATTCGTGTGCCGGCTTATCTTATTACTTGGAAGAAATTGCATGCATCTGGACGCTGCAGCCTGAACACCGACACTCAGTTCCATATTCATTTCACTATGCGATAGAACTAGGGTGAGTCTGTATCCATTCTATTTTGAGTTTGTCCTACACCCGCTCCCGCAGTACAGATTAAGAGACTTCAATTTTGGAATCTGAGTGCAGCTATTCTATCCATATATAATAACATACAGAAGCATGAATATACAGCAGGATATAAACATTGAAGGGAGTGACCAGTCAGAGACCATACACACGATATTTACCATTTCAGATTGGTGTATGAAGTTATCCTAAGTCTTTACAATAGAGCATTAACAACGGCGGCTTCATGCAAAACTGTCTTTGAGAAATGAAGGACTTTAATGCGGAAAGAAATAACATGGGTCTACAGAAATACATTGAGGAGGATATGATTCAGAGAGGTTTGAGAATCAAGAAAATACCGTCATTAGTCTACTCTGAATAATTCCGGAGTAGAATGATATCCTTACATTATGATCCAAGAAACTCATCATGACATATAAATAAAAACTCCTCCTGGAAATGAATTTAAGAAATCACATCTCTCAAGAACTCCATTAAACAAGTTTGCACCTTGCAATGATTCATATGATCTGTTAAATCAAGATTTACAAACAAATATACAAAATTTAGAATCAGAGATTATGGAGACAAAGAGATCTAAATTCCTTAGGGATCTCAAGGACTATAAAGAGGGGACAGTTTATGTTCACCATAATCACAGATTTCCGCGGCCCATTTTGAAGAAGAAATCAGGCTCAGCAATGGATAAAAGAGTTACCTTTAGCTCACCCAAGGCATCGGATACACAATCAGAATATTTGGATGCAGCTGAGCCCAGGTCATCCAATACCTGTCACCAACCACGATTGGATCAGTTTTCTCAAGAGAGAGCTCTCCTGCCAATCTTCCAAAAAAACGCACAAGACAGCAAACACCATCAAAAGGGAAGAAAAAAAGAACAGGTTGGGGGTGAAAAAGAAAGCTACAGGAAATACCCCAGGAGAACGAGGAAACAAAAGGAATAGGTACTATCAATGTAGGTAATCTATCATCTGTGACTTTGTCAGAAAGTGACGTTTCTCTATTATCAAAAGGCTTATCATTTGCTCCCACCCACCAGTTTGATGTCTTATCCACTATCTTTGATGTCAATCGATCTATTAGAAATCTCATGCTGAGAAAACATTTTTTCCAGGAGGAGGTGGAAGAAAATGACACACCACACACATCACGATTAGAGGATTTTTCATCCTCCTCTTCTTCCTCTTTTTTGTTCAGTCATTTAACTGCACTATCTGCTCTAGAATCGCTTCAATGTGAAACGGATAAAGGGTCCCATGGTATTGGGGAGACCCACATTTCTACTGGGAATAAGTATTTTTTCCTAGTACAGGCGAGAAGTGAAGTGGTGGATTCTTTTCAGAGAATTGTTGAAAGGGAGTTGAACGAATTAAAGGAGTTGTCAGGATCACACCCTGCACGTTTTAATCTTAGCAAAGCAGAGCATGCAGTCTTACAAAAAGAAGTGAGATTACAATCCGTCAGGCTGATAAGGGTGGTGTGGTGGTAGTGCTAGACACTGAGAATTATAAATTAGAAGCTTTGAGACAGTTGAGTGATGCAGACACATATAGGCTACTGATTCAGAACCCACTGCCATTATACAGCATAAGCTGTTCCAGCTCTTGGATGATGGTAGGGATATGGGTGCAATAGACCAAAAAATTTCTGACTTTATATATGTTGATAAGCCTGTTGTGCCCATATTCCACCATCTACCTTGGATTCATAAACAACAATCTCCAGTTCAGGGTTGCCAGATAGTGGCAGGAATTGGGTCCCTGCTGGAGAGACTCAGTGATTGGGTGGATTAGCATTTGCAGCCTCTTGTCAAGTGGTTACCCGGTTATCTTAGGGATACCGGACACTTGTTAGCCCATATTGGGGAGATTAAGTGGTTGTCCACCTATCACTTGGTCACAGTTGATGTAAAATCATTGTATTTGTGCATACCACATGATCTAGATCTTATGGCAGTTAAACATCATCTGATACGATATAGCAACTACAGTCAGGAACTTTGTGAGTTTATTTTGATGTCCATTGAATTCCTATTAAAATATAGAGCTGGCTACGTCATGCGGCTCTCGCGTTGTTAGAAAAAAAAAGAGATAAGCGAGCCGCTCAGTCAGCCATATGTTCTAGCGCCCGTTAATTTAACGGCTTAATGTCTAGTTAAAATATAATTATTTTATGTTCAACTCCAAGTTCTATTTGGAGCCTCAATGGGTTCTAAGTTTTCCCCCTCCTTAGCTAATTTGTCTATGGGGTGGTGGGAGAAAAAAATCATCTTTTCTCATGATAACCCTTATCGGATGCAGATTTAATGGTACTGTTGTTTCATAGACGATATGATACTAGTATGGAGTGGTCCAGCTGATACTATAGATCCTTTTATGTCATATCTTAATGCCAATGGTCTCAATCTCAAATTTACACACAATCTGCATCCGATTAGTATAGAATATCTAGATGTGATTTTGACAGGGAATGTGGAAGACGGTATTGTCTCCACAAAAACGTATAGGAAACCAAGTTCTGGGAATTCCTTACTATTGGCCACAAGCTGTCATCCTCCACATACTGTTCGGGCTTTGCCTGCGGAAGAGTTTGTTAGGGCAAAGAGAAACTGTTCCTCACAAGAAAACTATACACAGGAGTGACATTGTTTCTAACAGATTAAGATAACGTAAATATAATGAGCTTCTGATATCTAGGGGGAAACAGATAGCTGATGAGAAGGACCGTGACATACTGATAAATGATTTTTCCATCATTCGAACTAAAAGACAGCACTGTTGTAAGAAAGGGAAAGGTGTACATTTTGTAACGACATATTCGACACAATACGATCGTTTAGTAAATATTATAAAAAATTGCCTTCCCATATTATATGCAGATAAAACACTGTATGATATTCTTCAACAGGGCTGTTTTTGTTTTTAAGCAGGAAGGCACCCACTTTGGGTGCTATGCTGTCTCCATCTTTATTTCGTTCCCACAGCCCCCAAGTCTTAAATTCATGGCTGGGAGCAGTGGGATCGTATCCATGTGGATTTACTACATGCAAGCAGTGCGTTAGACATAGGAAGAGCAGGAGAGTCACATCTTTCTCCACAGGAAGATCGTATGTACTTAGAAATTATGTGAACTGCAATCCTCAAATGGTTATCTATGTCATTGAATGCAGTACATGTTGGTTGCAATATTTTGGTTGTACTATCCGTATTTTGAGAATAAGAAGATCGAAACATGTTAATGATACAACCAACGTAAATGCCAAAAACATTTCTAATGTCCCCAAACATTTTAGGGAGATACATGCAGGGAATCTTTTTCTTTCTGTGGTTTGGAACAGGTTAAAAAAAAACGCCAGAGGAGGTGAGACACATTGCATCTTGCTACAACGTGAGATGTGGTCTCAATATTAGAGAACCAAGTGGGATGAACAGTAGATTGGATATTAATCTTTTTTTTAAATGATCACATGATTAAGATATGTCTATCGTTAATGATTTCTCTGTATCCATAATGTGTGTTTTTTGCTTTTCTTTTTCTTTTCTTTTCTTTTCTTCCCTCTCTTCCAACTAGCCTCAATATCCCAATTGTGTGTGTATTTCAATTATCTTAATTGCAATCAAGAATATACCGCCCCTATTTGACAGGGCTTTTTTTATTAAATTTTTGTATGCTATGAGTAAGGCTACGGCCGAAACGCGTTAGCATGTTACCACGTTGTACACTGCTGTCATGCTAAAATAAATCACATCAAAACTAAGCATTTGTGTGCCGACTTTTCTTGTTACTTGGAAGCAATTGCATGCATCTGGACAGTGCGGCCTGAGCACCGACACTCAGTTCCATATTCAGGTAGGGTGAGTTTGCATCTATTCTAGATGTAAACTTGTGTTCGTTTATAGCGAACTTTGACAGACCCGTGTTGGATCTATGGGCAGCCAGATGTAAACTTGTGTCTATTTAAAGCGAACTATGGCAGACCCGTGTTGGATCTATGGGCAGCCAGATGTAAACTTGTGTCTGTTCATAGCGAACTATGGCAGACCGGTGTTGGATCTATGAACAGCCAGATGTAAACTTGTGTCCATTTATAATGAACTATGGTGGACCCATGTTGGATCTATGGGCAGCCAGATGTAAACTTGTATCCATTTATAGTGAACTATGGTGGACCCATGTTGGATCTATGGGCAGCCAGATGTAAACTTGTGTCTATTTAAAGCGAACTATGGCAGACCCGTGTTGGATCTATGGGCAGCCAGATGTAAACTTGTGTCTGTTCATAGCAAACTATGGCAGACCTGTGTTGGATCTATGAACAGCCAGATGTAAACTTGTGTCCATTTATAATGAACTATGGTGGACCCATGTTGGATCTATGGGCAGCCAGATGTAAACTTGTATCCATTTATAGTGAACTATGGTGGACCCATGTTGGATCTATGGGCAGCCAGATGTAAACTTGTGTTCATTTATATCAGGCTATCTTCAATCTGTCACAATTTGGACAGGAAACCCTTTTTTTTCTACAAACATGGATAGATTTGGAAGTAGGTGGATGTAAACGGACACAAGTCTATTCACATCTGCCTGCTCATAGATCTCTAAGAGCTGAAAAGCTGATGGATAGACCGATTGGTAAGCCTTTGTGAAAGGGGCCTAATATTATCTGTTTCAGGCAAGTTAGCCATCATTAGTGCAGTGTATGGAAACCATGGCTTTTGATGTCTCCAGAATTTAACAATGATATGGAGCATCATTAGGATATGCCATTAATATTATTAATATTTTTAGTTTTATAATGATCATCACAGCTTACATCAGCATGTCATACTTTACATCCTCCTGTATGGCATATAAAGCTGGTCACATTTAGCAGTAGCAAAGCTCAACTCATTTAGTCCCCAAAGCCCTCTTATTAATTGATAAAAAACTGCAATTAGCGCACATTAGTCCTGTGAGGGACAGCACATTTAATTCGTTTTTAATCAAAACAGCATATGTTACCTGTTAAATTGTATGCCTTACGCTCCTTCAGCAGAACAATTAATGCAATGTAACAAACATGTGTACTGCGAGTTGGCTCTAGAAGGGTTGCCAATATCAATAAAGGCCGTGTTGACTTAACAGCCTGAGAATAGGTCCTGTGAGAAGCCTGAAGAAATCTTGGCAACTGGAATTTCTATTTTGTGTTATAAAATAGTCACCCTGTCTTTATACTTTGCTTGAGTTACAAGGTTCACAAGCACCCTTCACATCACCGTCACATCATTCACTGTTTCTTTTTTGCCAGCTCGGCTCTGGCAGTTAGTTGGACTTGTCTAGATTAGGATGACATTAAATTGCTCAATCATCCCGCACTTAGAGCAAAATTATCAGGAAGAACTAGACGATATTGCTATATAAATTATCATATTTACCTACATTGATGTCTTTGGCACAGTCTTTAAACTGTTGGTCTCTGCATCATTTTGTACTTGAACTATGCAGCAAATGTTTCCACAAGTCTATTTAGATGAAGGCATATTTTAATGATTTGCGATGCATGTACGGATTTTTTTAAGTCATATTTTAAGTTCCAGTCTTTTAACCACTTAACGCAAATCAACGTAGCTCTACGTTGGCTGCATTTAAGTGGCTGTACTGGGGTGATGCCTGCAGCTAGAGGCATCACCCTGGTAACCTTTATTAGAGCCGGTGGTCGGCTTTTCAGGCGGTACCGACCGATGCAGTTTGGGAGCCACTCGATCTCGCCGGATGTCTCCTCCCAGCGAGCGGGAGGAGATATCCCCCTTCCCGCCGCCTTCCGCGGCCCTGCCTGGGTCTCCCATCCCACCGGGAGATCCGAACATCCAGTTGGCACGTCCGCCGGCTGGTTGGAGTCCCAATCAAAGCCAGATGCAGCTTTGATCGGGTCTCCGATTATGTAACCCGGAGGCGGCGTCCATGACGTCACGTCCGGGTTACTTGGCTGCTAAAGGCGCCGAATTTAAAAAGTGACAGTATTCAAAAATGCAGTTTTCTGCATTTTGAATACATGGAAGTGTAGTGGAGGGGTCTAGGGTCTTTTAGACCCCCGATCCCTCCCTAAAGAATACCTGTCACTGCCTATTGCTGTCACAAGGGTTGTGAATTTTTTTTTAAAACCTGTTCTAAAATTAAAAAAATTAATAAAATAAATAGGAAAAAAAAAACATTTTTAACTGCCCCCGTCGCCGTGAGCTCGCACACGATAGAAAATGTATACGGAAGTCGCGCCCTCAAATGAAATCGCTGTTCAAACCACACATGTGAGGTATCGCCATGATCGCCAGAGCGAGAGTAATAATTAAAAAAAGAGCTACACTCTAATTCTAAACTGGTAACCGGTAAAAAATTTTAAAACATCGCCTATGGAGATTTTTATTGACTGTAGTTTGTCGCCATTCCACGGGTGTGCACAATTTTAAACCGTAACATGTTGGGTATCTATTTATTCGGTGTGACATCATCTTTCACAATTTACAAAAATAAAATGGTCTAACTTTACTGTTTAGTTTTTTTTTAATGCAGTGAAATGTAATTTAAAAAAAAAAAATTGTGTTTGAAAGGCCGCTGCGCAAATACCGCATGACAAAAAATATTGTAATGACCACCATTTTATTCTCCAGAGTCTTTGCTAAAATATATATATATATATATATATATATATATATATATATATATATGTAAAATTTGGGGGTTCTAAGTAGTTTTCTAGCAAAAAATACTGATTTTAACTTGTGAACAACATGTGTCAAAAATGGGCTCGGTCCTTAAGTGGTTAATATACACATTGAAAGATTTCACAATTATATTGTTTTTTTTTTTTTTTTGCAGTAATGTAAATTCTTCTTTGGCTATAATACTGGGTTAAAGTGCAAACTCTAGACTTTTTAACATCTTTCAAAATGAGTGGTAGGTTGGAACTTTGGAACTTCTCTCAATGTTTTATTGCTGTATCCTCTAGGTGTGTTTTCCCCACACTTCCGATTCTCATTACTACTGTCCTTGAATATGCCCAATAGAGGTACAGGGATTGATTTACTAAAGGATTGGAACATGTTTGCTTTGCAACATGACTTTTCACTTCACAAGGGAAATCTCACTTAATTTTCAATACATGCAAGGTAAGAAAACTGTATTTTTACTTGCACCTGATTGGGGAAAATTCCATTTAAAAGTAATAATTTGATTTGTTAAGTGAACTGCCCAGGGCTGGCACAAGACATTGTGCTGCCTGGGTCCAAGAATGAAATGCTGCCACCCCTCCCAAAAAAAAAAACACGCCCACCAGTGACAGTACAGCCCGATCTAACCAGTCAGTGTGTTAGCACTGCCTGCAGAGATCTGTCCCTCTTAATTTGGCTCTCCCGGGGCACATGACCCCCTAGTTTTGGCCTTGATTTGTCGCCCCTCCCAAAGTTCTGCCTGGGTCCAATGGACCTAGCGGGACCCATGGTAGGGCTGGCCCTGGAACTGCCTATTTGCCTTTAGTATATCAACCCCATAGAGACCAAGCAAAAAACTGACGGATGTTCTACCCCTTCACCACTCTAATAAGAAATAATTTTACTGTCTGTGTCATTATTGAAGAGACACCCCTAGCCTCCTTTTCTGCCATCAGGACAGCAAATGAAATGAATTCACCCAAGCAGGCACACACACATAGCAAAAGAAATATACCAGGTGCTCCCGACCTACTCCAATCTATCCAAAACTTAAGAAAATTGTGTCTGGAGCTGCCCTCTAAGTGGAAATAATTTGAGAACAGAAGTTGTTGCTAATGTGGCCAGAGTTTAAAAAGAATTGTTGTACTGAGATAATACTTGATATGTAGAACTACTATTTTATTTTATTTATTTTATTATAATATTATACAGGATTTACACTGTATAGCGCCAACAGTTTGCACAGCACTTTACAAAATGCCTACTAGAATTACAATTGCAGCCAAAAAGCTAACATATTAGGTTCTCCTACTGACAGTAATGAAATATAATTGAGGCACTCCGTGCCCAGAGCTATAAGTATCCTCCCAAATCAGGTGTCCAGATAGGTAGAAGTGAGGGAAGGAACTCATTGCAGTTGATGAAACTGACAAATATGACAACAGCACAGGCTATTGACAGGATATGGCTATGGGGAAATCTCATATAATCTTTACACTATTAATGAGTTTACACTATTGTGTATTTGGTCATATGAGCTAAAATAAGTACACAATTTTCCTTTAACATTGGGCTACCCCCACTTGTGCCATTAAGGTCATTGGCCCTTCATTTTTAGTCTTGTTGAGGTTTTTCAATAGCCAAATACAGAAACAAATATCAGCCAAAGAGCCAATACACAGCTCAACAGCACTCTGGGGTTGATTTACTAAAACTAGAATCTGGTGCCGCTGTGCATGGTTCTAACTTCAGCTTGTTCAATTAGGCTTTGACAAAAAATATGAAAGCTGTTTTTTTTGCAGAGGTGCATCAGATTTTGTGCTCTCCAGTTTTAGTAAATCAATGCCTTCTGTGTCTAACCTTTTGCTGGCTACAAATGCATCAATTATGCAATTTGAAAATGTATCTGAATCTTAAATAAGGTGCAAAATCGGTGCATTTGTGGCCAGATGTCAGGGCACTGTCTGCAGCAGAGGTGCTTGAAGACATGGCATTCCTGGCAGTACTTTGCATGACTACAGGAATAGGCTTTAGCGCACAACAAGTGCACAAGGCGCACTGCTATGCACGGTCCCATCCCAGTTTGGCACCAAGCAACCTTTATGAGGCCAGTCACTCTCTGCAATTGCTGATTTGTCTTCGGCTCTCCAGTGCATTTGTTCCTGTGAACCCCTTGCATCTATGAATACCTGACCCGGCTTGTCACTGGACCTGTCTTCTGTCTGCCTCCTAACCTGACCCCAGCTCATCCCCCTCTGCTCTCCTGGGTATGACCCTGGCTATCCACTTGACTACACTTGCTCTTGTCCACACTTGGTACCTGACCTTGAACCGACCACTCTGCTGTTCTCTGTTCTGCTTGAAAACCTGCTGATTCTCAAGGGCGCCACCTGTCTGCAGACACCACTCCAGTGCCTTAGCTGAATACCTGGGTGTTCCTCTAAATACATCTTAGTTAAGAACATCTCTGCAAGCACTCCAGCAGGGGACCCATGCTTCTTTGAGCCTGCCTCCTCCTTTTCCACCTTCAGGGGAGTGTGGAACTTAGACACAAGGGAAGCCCTCTCTCTCCATTGGCCTCCAGCACCAGGTAAGTGATTCCAGCATGCTGAGCTGTGTATTGGCTGATATTTAGGGGTTGATTTATTAAAGGCAAATAGGCTGGTAATTTTGCAAGGGAATTTTGCCTAATTTAGTGAATTTGGTGAAAATTCACTTCACAAAGAATACCTAATCACACAAAAGGCAAAAAACAGCATTCTGCTTGCGCATGATTACCTAGTGGAATTTAGCTGAGTTTCACTTTCTTCAATAGGCTGAGGAAAAATGCCCAGGAAAAAAATTCCCTTGCAATTGCCTATTTGCCTTCAGCATTCAACCTTTAATATTTTTTTTAGTTGAAAAAAAAAATCACCACGACTAGAAATAAAGGGCCAATGACATCAACGGCACCAGACATGCTCAGTAGGGCTCAGTAGGGAAAAAATAGGGGAAAGATCTGCCACATAAATCGTCTAAATGTATGTCTAGTTGCCTCCATCCCTGAGTCTATATTGCAAAAGGAGAGGACAGATTCTTATTTTATATGTGACAAGTGTATTTATTCTTATCTATAATAATTGTATATGTGATTAATAAATATGGTATATTATAAATTGTACATCTGATTATATGTCAGCTCTCTATAGGTCCCCTTTGTAGGGGTTTTTCATGATTTTTTCATTGGAAACTTATATGTCTAGCTGCACTCAATTAAAGTCCCATACTTCCTTTCCTTTTGCAGCTCAGTAGAGAAGACCAGAGTTAAAGTTCAATTTAAAAAAATGTGTTCTTATTTTGTATTGGCAACCAACTGGTTGCTCTAAATGTTTACATCCATTTCTAAAAGTTTCCGAAACCCTAACTGGAGAATAGTGATATATAGGGATGACTAAATCTGGTGAATTGCGGATTTTATCATTTTTTAATTTCTTTCACTTGTATGTATGTATAATATCTGTCGATTACACAGAGAATGGAGACATTTAGGAATGCCAGCAATTAAGTCATGAACTGTATACCGTAATTCTCTGCCAACTTTTGCACTCTGCAGATTAAAAACATTTCTGAATCGAGGATCGATCTACCGAGTTTTTAAATATATTATGTTCATCACTAATGTGCTGTGACCAGTTCTACAATATGCAATTAAATAAAACCCTGCCACTTAGTCAGCTAATTAAAATGGAAAGTAACCAGCAAAGAACGTTATTCAGCATTCCTGGCTGTGTTAGATAGCAGTGGTGCCCAGAGCTACACAAGAGAGTGAAGTGTCAATACACGGCCTGTCAAAAAGGCAAGTACTCATCTTCTTCTCATGCAGACTACTTTCAGTTTTATTTTATTGCATATAAATCAACCTATATGTGTTGTCCTAAAAGATCACAAATACATATACAAATAAAAATAATAAAAATTGTAATCTAGGTAAAAAGAGAGATGCATTCAGCAAAATGTATGCCATGGGCTTTTGCTATTTTGGCCTAACGCTGTCTTTTATTTTTTATTTTTTTATGCAAACATTATTGAAAGGTTTAGTATACCAGCAATGAGCTGCTAATTTTTATGTGACAATATCAATATCATCAATACTGAAACTCTTCAAATGCAGTTACCACATTTCACTGAACTAAATAGAAATGTGTATTAAGCAGGGTTATAAAGAATCATTCTAAATAATGTCTGTGCAGACATAGCCTTAGACACAAACATTACTTTTATATGAACTTCCCTCTTAGAACAAACATCTAACAGAATTTGACATGTGATGTCTAATTAGAATTTCAAAGTGAATGAACTTTAAAAAGAAGTTAAAAAAAAAAAAAAAAGAGAGAGACTAGGATAGTAATCTACATAAAACTAATCACACCTTTTAAATATTATTACTATGCTGACATTTTTCTTAGAAGAGAAAATGAATCAAAGGGATAAACAGAATGTGTTCTCACTTTGTTATGTTTTATTTATTAGAAAATTGTCAAATTAAATTTATTGATGTTTTGACACTGGCTTAGCTACATGGGTCATAGAGGTAGAAAAGGCTAGTGTGCCTGTGGTCTACAGAAGGGGCAGAGTTCATTAACAAGAAAGGGCTGTTGTGCCCCCCGGTTTGTTTGGCATATGGTAATCGTATCATGGGGTCCTGTTTTAAATACCATATCAAGGCTCAAAAGAGATTAGAATGGTCCAAAAGAAAATATTGATGCTAAGCATCTAACTACTGCGCTCAGACACAATGGGAGCCTTGTGTTCACTCCTGTCAGGGGACTCCTACTTGGCATCTTCAATGGCGAAACCTTGCTGCCCACTATGACCTGGGTGGTCGACAAAAAGCTACAAACAAAAACAAAGAAAGGGCGCACCGGCCTAGCGCATTATCCTCAATAGAGCTTTATTAATATCAAATAAAATATATATCTACTCACAAACATAGGTTGTAAACACGCATATCAGATTCATTGACATAGTCCATCAGATTACAGTCCACAGTCATAATAGTAAGCAGGTAACGCATTTCGAGGCTACGCCTCTTCATCAGAGCCAAAAGACGGTGGGCCAGATAGGGTCTTTTGGCTCTGATGAAGAGGCGTAGCCTCGAAACAGGTTAGACACTTACTATTATGACTGGGGACTACAATCTGATGGACTATGTCAATGAATCTGATATGCTGGCTTACAACCTATGTTTGTGAGTAGATATATATTTTATTTGATATTAATAAAGATCTATTGAGGATAATGCACTAGGCCAGTGCGCCCTTTCATTGTTTTTGTTTGAGATTAGAGTGGGCCTGTTTCAACCCCCCCCCAGGATTAGCAAACTAACAGTGTCTTAGCAAGGTGCCAGTTTTTCATTTTGTCCTAAGCCTCATGCATGCCTCCCAAATTCAGGCAGACTTTTCCAGTGGCCAACACTAGGGAACCCCATCAATAGTTAAATGCCTAAAAAGTCTGAATCAACGCATAATTAGGAACTGGGATACATTTAAATGTATTATTGGTAAAATGCCACTACACTTAGCACTGAGAATCAGCAATGTCCCTTTGTAGCTCTCAAGAGAAAATAAAGCGACACTATTTGGCGAGTTGTCAAGGTTTCTAGTAGTTTTACTGGGTTTGCGATAATCCAAGTGGACTTTAACTATACCCTTGTGTTTAGGAACAGATAACATCAAGTATCACTTCCCAATGAGTGCAATACCTGCACCACTTTATTTCTGTATAACCAGCAAAGATCAGTAGGTTATTGCACACAATTTTCCGATTCACCAAACTGAGTCAGCATTCACATTCTGTAACTGTTTCCAGCCCATTGAACTTCTACAAAGCTGCATTAGGAATACCTAGAGCATGTGCTAGTTTGGTCTGGCATAAGGTTAGTCTGAACGTAACACCAGACAATGGACCTACTGCAGACATTAGCTTCAGATATTGTTTTTTGTTTTGTGTTGGGATATGTGTTCTTTTGTTAATCTATTTATGGAACATTTCTAACTGATACAAAAGACATTGTGTAGTTATTGTTATTTAAAAAATCTTTATTAATCTGCAACCAACATTCTAAAACTACCAAATATGTCAAATCTTTTCTCCTTCTAATCATGTAAATACTGGGGTCATTGTCTTTCTTGTCTAACACCTTCATGCCTAAGCCTTTTTCTGACATTTTGTTGCTTGTAAGTTAAAACCAGTATTTTTTGATAGAAAATTAGCCAGAACCGCCAAACATTATATACATATATATATATATATATATATATATATATATATATATATTTTTTTTTTTAGCGAAGACCATAGAGAATAACATGGCGATCATTGCAATAGTTTATGTCACACGGTATTTAACCTTCCTAGCGGTATTCCCGAGCGTAGTTCGGGGTTAAATTTCAAAGCCAAAAGCGGTAACCGCTAGGAAGATCGCTGGATCCTGGTAGAGGTTTTACTTACCTTGTCACTGGGATCCAGCGATGTATGCGGGCGGTATGTGGCGGCGGAGCTTCCTTCCGATCCTCTGTGAGCCCCGGCTTCCATCTCCTGCGACGTGACGTCCGCAGGGGGGTGGAACCGGCGGCAAATTCGAAAAGTATATGCACAAACACACTGATACACTGTAATCCTATTGGATTACATTGCCAAAATAAAATAAATTGACCTTTGATTGCCCCCCAGTGCTTTCTCCATTACACTTCCTGCATTTTTCTTGTACCTTGTGTCTGGATACTGCAGAGCGACCATGGCATCAAACAAGCGCGCCGCAACCACAAAAGCGGTATATGACCTGCTGGGCGACAGCGATACTGAATCACTTGCAGAGTGGAGTGACAGCGATTCGTGGGGAAGTTCATCATTGGACACAGAAAGTGATTTCAGCGATGATGCTGTGATTGTGCTGAGCGATGTGCGGACTTGGTGCGTGATCGACTGCGGTACGGAGCACGTAGCCCCCCCAAGGTTCCAGTTTACTGGAGCACCTGGTATCAAAGTGAATGTTGAGGATGACAACCCCTTGGCATACCTGCAACTTTTTTTGACAGATGAGCTCATCAGCAGTACAGTCAGGTCCATAAATATTGGGACATCGACACAATTCTAATCTTTTTGGCTCTATACACCACCACAAAAGATTTGAAATGAAACAAACAAGATATTCTTTAACTGCAGACTTTCAGCTTTAATTTAAGGGTATTTACATCCAAATCAGGTGAAAGGTTTAGGAATTACAACAGTTTGCATATGTGCTTTCCACTTTTTAAGGGACCAAAAGTAATGGGACAATTGGCTGCTTCAGCTGTTCCATGGTCAGGTGTGTGTTATTCCCTCATTATCCCCTTTACAAGGAGCAGATAAAAGGTCCAGAGTTCATTTCAAGTGTGCTATTTTAATTTGGAATCTGTTGCTGTCAACTCTCAATATGAGATCCAAAGAGCTGTCACTATCAGTGAAGCAAGCCATCATTAGGCTGAAAAAACAAAACAACCCCATCAGAGAGATAGCAAAGACATTAGTTGTGGCCAAATCAACTGTTTGGAACATCCTTATAAAGAAAGAATGCACCGGTGAGCTCAGCAACACCAAAAGACCTAGAAGACCACAGAAAACAACTGACGGATGACCGAAGAATTCTTTCCCTGGTGAAGAAAACACCCTTCACAACAGTTGGCCAGATCAAGAACACTCTCCAGGAGGTAGGTGTATGTGTGTCAAAGTCAACAATCAAGAGAAGACTTCACCAGAGTGAATACAGAGGGTTCACCACAAGATGTAAACCATTGGTGAGCCTCAAAAACAGGAAGGCCAGATTAGAGTTTGCCAAACAACATCTAAAAAAGCCTTCACAGTTCTGGAACAACATCCTATGGACAGATGAGACCAAGATCAAGTTGTACCAGAGTGATGGGAAGAGAAGAGTATGGAGAAGGAAAGGAACTGCTCATGATCCAAAGCATACCACCTCATCAGTGAAGCATGGTGGTGGTAGTGTCATTGCGTGGGCATGTATGGCTGCCAATGGAACTGGTTCTATTGTATTGATTGATGATGTGACTGCTGACAAAAGTAGCAGGATGAATTCTGAAGTGGTTCGGGCAATATTATCTGCTCATATTCAGCCAAATGCTTCAGAACTCATTTGACGGCTTGACAGTGCAGATGGACAATGACCCGAAACATACTGCGAAAGCAACCAAAGAGTTTTTTAAGGGAAAGAAGTGGAATGTTATGCATTGGCCAAGTCAATCACCTGACCTGAATCCGATTGAGCATGGATTTCACTTGCTAAAGACAATACTGATGGGAAAATGCCCCAAGAACAAGCAGGAACTTAAGACAGTTGCAGTATAGGCCTGGCAGAGCATCACCAGGGATGAAACCCAGCGTCTGGTGATGTCTATGTATTCCAGACTTCAGTCTGTAATTGACTGCAAAGGATTTGCAACCAAGTATTAAAAAGTGAACGTTTGATTTATGATTGTTAATCTGTCCCATTACTTTTGGTCCCTTAACCTCCCTGGCGGTATGATTATGTCAGGAATTACATACCAAAAGCGGTACAATTGTTTTCATGGAAATTTGGCGTTATGTATTATAGGCCTACAATTCTTAGTAATTACTGACTTAAACCTGACCTAAACAAGAGTCTAGTAGACATCCCAGATGTGATAAATTTGAAACACAAACACGTGAATTATAATCGAATCAATAATATTATTTTATTATTTAATATATAATATATATAATAAAATTATATTATTGATTAGATTATAATTCATGCATTATATATTATATATAGATATATGTGTGTGTGTGTATATATATATATATATATATATATATACACACACACACATATATATATATATATATATATAATATATAACGCATGAATTATAATTGAATCAATAATATCATTTTATACATATATATATATATATATATATATGTGTGTGTGTGCATATATATATATATATATATATATATATATATACACATATATGTATATATATACACATATATGTACATATATACACATATATATATATATATATATATATATATATTTATATATATATATATATGCATATATATATATATATATATATATATATATATACATATATATATATATATAATATAAAATGTGTTTTGTGCAACGTTTTTTTTTTTTAATTTCCCTCCCTAGTTCCGCTCCCATGCAGCATTGCTGCTGCAGGGAACGGAACTAGGAAGTGATCAGACCGACGGTGGACGGAGGAGCGGCGGGACTCTCGGCTGGCGATCTCAGCAATGAGAGATCATCGCTGGATCGCCAGGAGAAGGTAAGAGAACACCGCTGCGCTCTCTGCACATCCACCCCGAGCGTGACTCGGGGTTACCGATCCTGCAATGAAAAATCCACCCCGAGTCACGCTCGGGATTACCGCCAAGGTGGTTAAAAAGTGGGAGGCACATATACAAACTGTTGTAATTCCTACACCGTTCACCTGATTTGGATGTAAATACCCTCAAATTAAAGCTGAAAGCATGCAGTTAAAGCACATCTTGTTTGTTTAATTTTAAATCCGATGTGGTGGTGTATAGAGCCAAAAAGATTAGAATTGTGTCGGTGTCCCAATATTTATGGACCTGACTGTATATAGCAGCCTTGTGACTTGTGTATCAGTTCCTAGTAAAGCTTGTAGGGGGAGTTTTTCATGATTGGCCCTGTGCTGATCACATGCACTCTCCCAAGAAAAAAAAAAAAAAACTCTCTAGCAATACACACCAAACTGAGCATGTGCAGCCCGTCCCCTGGCTCTGTAAATATCAGGTTATTTTTTGGAGATAGGGAAAGAAGGGGAGGATTGGAGAGAAAGGATCAAACAGCCTTTTTACACAATGCAAAGGATTAACCCCTTAGGTTATACAGTGAGTATAACAAGCATACTTTACTGCAGATACAGACTGATTGTTGTGGGTTTAGTAACACTTTAATATTTATTAACAAGCAGCATTTAAACACATTAGAAAAACATTGAACTTGTACTAACAAGTCATAATTGGCTACGATATATGGTGATTTGAACTCCTCTGAGAGTACAGAATGAGTTTTGTTATTTCAGGGACAAAAAAAAAAACTGACCCTAGAATTTCTTTTTTACAATGCTGGCAAATATGCTGACCTGTTTTTGTTATCAAACCTCCTCTACTAGATAATTGGCTTTATTTGTTCTCAGTGTTTTTAATAAAGGATAATTAAGAAGCATGACATGCGATGGAGTTTTCTAAGGAATAGTTATGAAGCAAGAATGAACACAGCTAATTGCTTTTTGTCCTACAGAACAGTTTTTGTTCTTGTTATTGGTATACATGCATATGCTTTAACATGAGCTTAGCATCTGAAGTGTATTTTTTACATTCCAAGGAATACCATATGGAGTCTGGTGCATAGTGCACAGTACAATTAAAGATACAAGCTTGGTCTATCCAATAGCAATGGGTTCTTACAACTGTCCTTGGAAGTACCAAAAAATGATTTCCATATCTGTTTAAATAAATCCCCTGCGCTTACAGTATCTCACAAAAGTGAGTTCACCCCTCACATGTTTTAAATATTGTATTATATCTTTTCATGTGACAACACTAAAGAAATGACACTTTTCTACAATGTAAAGTAGTGAGTGTACAGCTTGTATAACAGTGCACATTTGCTGTCCCCTCTAAATAACTCAACAAACAGCCAATAATGTCTAAATCGCTGGCAACAGAAGTGAGTACACCCCTAAGTAAAAATTTCCAAATTGGGCCCAATTAGCCATTTTCTCTCCCCGGTGTCATGTGACTTGTTAGTGTTACAAGGTCTCAGGTGTGAATGGGGAGCAGGTGTGTTAAATTTGATGTAATCGCCCTCATACTGGTCACTGGACATTTAACAAGGCACCTCATGGCATTTTTTAAATTTTTTTATTAGTAATTTTATTTATTTTTTTAGTAGTAATTGGCGACTATCAGCAACTTATAGCAGGACTGCGATATTGCAGCAGACATTCGGATACTAACTGACACGTTTGACACTTTTTGGGAACCAGTGACACTAATCAGTGCTAAAAAAATGTGCACTGTCACTGTACTAATGACGCTGGCTTGGAAGTGGTCAATCACCTAGGGCAATCAAAGGGTTACATTTGTGCCTAGCCAGTGTTTTGGTGTACTGTGCGAGATGATTCTACTAAGGCTAGTAACTGGTTTTATTGCTTGCTTTGTGAGGAAAGAAAATCCATTACTTCCCCACCTATAGGACAGGGCTCTATTCAGTGTAAATTCATGACAATCAGTGGGTGTCGGGGATAATCCATTGGCAGGCACCCATGCATCAACATCTGCTGTGTTTAATCACACCACGGCTAGGTCGCCAGCTTGCCCCCTACCTGAACGTGCCAGATTACGTAACTAGTTCGTGATCTGGCATAGCAGATCCTCCTTGCCGTCATATCTATGTTATACAGTTGGCAAGTGGTTAATATGTGCAGGACGTATAGCTTTTAGTGGAGTAAACAAAATGGGAATACTAAAGGCAAACAGACTGTGCAGTCTGCAGAGTGCAGTTACACACTGAAAGAGCAGTTGCTCCAATAAATGAAGAGAAGCTCTACTAAATTCCATTATCCAATCACATGCAAGCAAAACAGAAATGCTGTTTTTTTTTTATACTTTCCTTGCACATGATTGGGTATTCTTTGCAAAGTGGAGCTTTACCTCATTTACTAAGCTCTGGCGCAACTGCACTTTCAGAGTGTGACTGCACTTTGCAAAGTGCGCAGTCTATTTGTATTTAGTAAATCACCCCAAAATATTCAATATTAGATTTTATATTCACCACATGTTAAAAGGTAGAACTTTAGTAAATATTGTTCTGTATGGTGCTTAAGCGAGAGACAATTTATAGCTGGTCATGCATGCAAATGTATTTTATTCAGCCTGCAGGCTAAACAAAATAAAACGAAAAGATTTCTCCATCCATGCTATCCACAAATCAACAAATATCCCCCCCCCCCCCCATTATTTTATTCTGCAATGTAACAAAAGTAGAAAATAAAGCTCCACACTGGTCCAGATAAAACTTTATACTAATCAAAGTCAGAGGGACAATCCAAGGAGTAGCCAAAGTGTTTAAGTGTTTTGGGGGTCCAAAAATGCCCCCTTCATCAGGGTTTGATTGATCACAATGTAAATGAACTAGAAGTGAGCTGGACCTTTAGGCTCTGCTCCCACTAGCACAATTTCTTATGTGACTCGAGTCGCAAAGAATTGCATGACAATGGAAATCAAATTGTTCGCAATAGTGTCTGTTCACATCAATGCGACTGAGCACGGCGCAATTTTGGAAAATGTTCTTGTACCACTGTGGTGTTTTCAGCACAATTTTGGCCCAATAGAAAATGCAAAACCACTGAAAATAGCATCAAGGTAGCATCCAAGTTGCACTACATAATGGTACTGAAAGATGAATCAACAGCCCAGCATTATGACCCTAGCCTTAATGCTATTTACTCTGTGATCACAAGAACAGGCCTTATCAGCAGCTGATTTGGCAGTAGCTGTTCTTTGGGTTGTCCCCCTGGATTTTAGTGGAATAAAGTTGTATCTGGACCTCTTAGCAGTGGTGTGGCGCTTCAATTTCCATTTTTATTACACTACACTATAATACAAGGAGACTGTGGAGATCCTCTGGGGTTTAGAAGTCACCTGAACAACAACCAGACTATTTTCATCAACATCAATACTTTAGGAAAGCAATACCAAACATACGGGTCCAGCACTATTTTTCCACTTTCCTTAATTTATTTTATTTTGACAGCTGTCACTTGCAACTGTCAGAATACCTGACCAGTAACTGCATGTGATTGGATGCATGCTCTGTTTGGCTCAATTTTTCACCTGGCTCTTTTTTACAAAAGTTAACTGAAAAATCAACTTTTGTTGAGCTGGGAGGTGCCAACAGGGGCATCCAGAACTTGAATTTTGGCTTATTCAGCATGAATTATCCAACCTGTGTATGGGAGTTTTAAACATAAGCATCTACTGCTGGTCTGTTTTTTTTTTTTTTTTGCAGATTTCTATGTGAACGCAGTGGAGTTTATTTACTAAAGTTGGAGAGTCCAAAATCAAGCTCACTTCTGCATAGAAACCAATCGGCTTCCAGGATTTATTGTCAAAGCTTAACCTTCCTAGCGGTATTCCCGAGTGTGACTCGGGGTAAGATTTTAGTGCCAAAAGCGGTAACCCCGAGTCACACTCGGGGTAGCGCTAGGAAGATCGCTGGATGCTGGAGGAGGTTTTACTTACCTTTTCTCCGGGATCCAGCGATGTCTGCGAGCGGTGTGCGGCGGCGGAGCTCTCTCCCGATCGTCTGCGAGCCCCGGCTTCCGTCTCCGGCGACGTGACGTCCGCCGGGGGGTGGAACCGGCGGCAAATTCGAATGTAAAATGCACCAAACACACTGATATCGTTCAAAATAAAATAAAATCACATTACATTACCCCCCAGTGCCCTTTCCTGCAGTTTTACTGTACTTTTTATGTAAATATATGTATATATATATATATACATATATATACAGTATATATATATATATATACATATATATACAGTATATATATATATATACGTATATATATATACACATATACATATATATATATATACACACACACACATATTATATATATATATACATATATATATATGTATATATATATATATATATATATATATATATATATATATATATATATACATACACACGTATATATATATATATATATATATATATATATATATATATATATATACACACGTAATTCTTGTGAATGAGCAGCCCAAACCAACTGTATACATTATATATATATATATATATATATATATATATATATATATATATATATATATATATATATATATATATAATATATGTATACATAATATATGTATACATACATATATATATATATATATATATATATATATATATATATATATAATATGTATAATAAATGTATACAGTTGGTTTGGGCTGCTCATTCACAAGAATTACATGCTTTCAGCACCTAAAATAATGGTACCGCTTTCAGCACCTAAAATCCAAAAGAATCATACCGCCAGGGAGGTTAAAGTGGTTGTAAAGTCAGAAAGTTTATTTTCTTAATGCATGCTATGCATTAGGATAAAAAGCCTTCTTTGTGCAGCAACCCCCCTAAAACCTACCTGAGCCCCCTCTCTATTCAGTGATATCCACAAGTGCCTCAGCTGTGCGGGACCCTCTCTCCTGATTAGCTGAGAAACAGCAGAGGTGCCATTAGCTCCGGCTGCTGTTAATCAAACTCAGTTAGCCAATCAAGAGAAAGAGGGGGTGGGCTGAACCGCAGCTCCTTGTCTGAATGGACTCAGGGAGCTGTACCTTGGCTCAGGTACCCCCATAGCAAGCTGCTCACTCAACAGGAGGGATGGGCCAGGAGCTCCAGCCAGGGACCTGAGAAGAGGAGGATCTTGGCTGCTCTGTGCAATACCGCTGCATAGAGCAGGTAAGTATAACATGTTTATTATTTTAATAGAAAAAAAATGAGACTTTACAATCACTTTAATTGAACAAGCTGAGGTTAGAAGCTGATGGTTTCTATGCCGAAGTAAGCTTGATTTTGCATTCTCCAGATTTAAAAAATAAACCCCAGTGTTATGAAGCGCACTTTGTTAAATTTTTCTGTATTATTTTAAAAAAGTAATGAAAAGGTAAACGGTTCATAAATGTGTAAAAGTTATAAAAAAAGTGAATAAAGAAAAGGTCTAATGTGGACATCTAAAGTAGGTGACCCTGAAAGGCTATGGCCTATGAAATTCTTTAGAAAAAAACACTCCCAGTTAGACCAGAACTTAGAGAATTGGGTTGGAAGGAAATACCAGTTAAGTCCCAAGCTATGTGTTTATGTAAATGTACATGTTAAGCTTTAGTAAAAGCAATGTATTAGTTGGCCATTTTAGAGAGTATTGAATAACTTAAACCATTAGATCTGTTTTGAATAAACTTGCCATTGAGCATTTTGTTTTTGATATTTTCTTTTACCTTTCGAAAATGTGGCGGTGGGTTGGTCACATTTTTTTCGTGACTTTAAACATTTGTAAACAGTTATAAGCACTATAGATATACAGTATCTCACAAAAGTGAGTACACCCCTTACATTTTTGTAAATATTTTATTAGATCTTTTCATGTGACAACACTGAAGAAATTACACTTTGCTACAATGTAAAGTAGTGAGTGTACAGCTTGTATAACAGTGTAAATTTGCTGTCCCCTCAGACCCCGTTCAGACAGGGTTGACGCGACTTGCTGGGGCGACCTTCGACATGCACGGACTTCATATCATTGAAGTCAATGCAAGTCGCCTCCAGGTCGCCCCAAAGTAGTACAGGACCCTTTTTCTAAGTCGGAGCGTCTTGTGTCGCTCCTATTAGAATGGGTCCTGTACTATTCAATGGCGAGCGACCCACCGCGACTTGTCAGGCGACCAAGTCGCCTGACAAGTCGCGCTAGTGTGAATGGGGTCTCAAAATACCTCAACACACAGCCATTTATGTCTAAACCGCTGGCAACAAAAGGGAACGTGTCAAAATTGGGCCCAATTAGCCATTTTCCTTCCCCGGTGTCATGTGATTCGTTAGTGTTACAAGGTCTCAGGTGTGAATATGGAGCAGATTCCCAATTTGGACATTGTCACTTAGGGGTGAATTCACTTTTGTTGCCAGCGGTTTAGACATTAATGGCTGTGTGTTGAGTTATTTTGAGGGGACAGCATTTTTACACTGTTATACAAGCTGTACACTCACTACTTTACATTGTAGCAAAGTGTCATTTCTTCAGTGCTGTCACGGGAAAAAATATAATAAAATATTTACAAAAATGCGAGAGGTGTACTAACTTTTGTGAGATACTGTATGTAAAAAATGGTTGCAGTTTTATGAATCACCTATATTTTCCCATGATTTAGCTTCTGAACAGAATATTGCAGCAGAAGGTGATGGGTAACCTGAAGCCTGACAGTTGCAGCTCATCATCTGCCGATCTCACACACAACAATGTAGAGGATGGGCGATTAGATGGGTTACTAAACAAGTATAGGCAAAGTGCTGAATGCTTAATATGCAAAGTGAATGTTGGCAAAAGAGGTGAAATCATATATATATATATATTTTTTTTAACACATGATTGTGTTCAAAATGAACAAGCAGGGTTCTCATTTTCATTCCTCCACCCTTTCCCATTACATTCCATAAAAAAGAATATGGTTTTGGTTATTTTTTTTAAGGTGGAGGAAATGCAAAAATAATAAAGCTTAAAGCTTTAAGCACTAAAAACATGTTCTTGTGCATAAAAACATATGGAGAGTAGAATAAGGGTGAGCAAGGTCTTATACTATCACCCCTTTCTGCGGTATTACTCTGTGTACTGTATTTTTCCTTACCTTTGATTTACAACGTACAGTTCAGGCTTTTGACAGACAAGGCTTAGAGCTCCGTCTATCTGAATAGTATTAGTCAATAAGCCCAACCTTTTTAGAGGCTGGGACAGCAGGGTGGTACATGTGTAAAGAAGGAACACAATATAACAAAGGTAGAAAGACGTTTCAGTTAGGAAAATGCAGGGTTCAATAATAAATACAATCCTCAATATCAGTGGTCTCCAAACTGTGGCCCTTTGCTTGCTTTTATCTGGCCCTTGGGCCATTATTCTCTCCATTGTCAGCAACAGTGGGGCATAGTTCCTCCCACTGACACAGACAGCGGGGCACTATTCCTCCTCCCACTGACACCAATAGGGGGGCACTATTCCTCCCACTGACACCAATGATGGGGCACTGTTCCTCCTCCCACTGACACCAATAGGGGGGCACTATTCCTCCCACTGACACCAATGATGGGGCACTGTTCCTCCTCCCACTGACACCAATAGTGGTGCACTATTCCTCCCACTGACACCAATGATGGGGCACTATTTCTCCGACTGACACCAATAGTGGGGCACTATTTCTCCCACTGACACCAATGATGGGGCACTGTTCCTCCTCCCACTGACACGAATAGTGAGGCATAGTTCCTCCCACTGACACATACAGCGGGGCGCTATTCCTCCTCCCACTGACACCAATAGTGGGGCACTATTCCTCCCACTGACACCAATGATGGGGCACTATTTCTCCCACTGACACCAATAATGCGGCACTATTCCTCCCACTGACACCAATGATGGGGCACTATTTCTCCCACTGACACCAATAGTGGGGCACTATTTCTCCCACTGACACCAATGATGGGGCACTGTTCCTCCTCCCACTGACACGAATAGTGAGGCATAGTTCCTCCCACTGACACATACAGCGGGGCGCTATTCCTCCTCCCACTGACACCAATAGTGGGGCACTATTCCTCCCACTGACACCAATTATGTGGGCACTATTCATCCCACTGACACAAATGATGGGGGCACTATTCCTCCCACTGACACTAACAGTGGGGCACTATTCCTCCCACTGACACCAATGATGGGGGCACTATTCCTCCCACTGACACCAATGATGCGGGCACTATTCCTCCCACTGACACCAATGATGGGGGGCACTATTCCTCCCACTGACACCAATGATGGGGGCACTATTCCTCCCACTGACACCAATGATGTGGTACTATTACTCCCACTGGCACCAATAATGGGGGGACTATTCCTCCCACTGATACAAATGATGAGGAACTATTCCTCCCACTGACACTAATGATGGGGGCACTATTCCTCCCACTGATACAAATGATGAGGATCTATTCCTCCCACTGACACCAATGATGGGGGCATTATTCGGCCCACTGACACCATTGACAGGGGAACTTTTCCTCCCACTGACACCAATGATAGGGGCACTATTCTTCCTCCTAATACCAAAGACGGAATGCTGTTTATTCCCATTAAAAACAAGGGCATTTTCTACTCCCGCTGGCCACAGTCCGGCCCCCATAAAATTTGAAGGACAATAAACTGGCCCTTTGTTTACAAAGTTTGGAGACATCTGCTCTATACAGATGATTGTTCTAAAAATAATACAGTTTCTCACTAAAGTTAGTACACCCCTCACATTTTTGTAAATATTTTATTATATCTTTTCATTTGACAACACTGAAGAAATGACACTTTGCTACAATGTAAAGTAGTGAGTGTACAGCTTGTATAACAGTGTAAATTTGCTGTCCCCTTAAAATAACTCAACACACAACCATTCATGTCTAAACCGCTGGCAACAAAAGTCAGTACACCCCTAAGTGAAAATGTCCAATTGGGGCCCAGTTAGCCATTTTCCCTCCCGGTGTCATGTGACTCATTAGTGTTACAAGATCTCAAGTGTAAATGGGGAGCAGGTGTGTTAAATTTGGTGTTATCGCTCTCACTCTCTCATACTGGTCACTGGAAGTTCAACATGGCATCTCATGGCAAAGAACTCCCTGAGGATCTTAAAAAAAGAATTGTTGCTCTACATAAAGATTGACTTAGGCTATGAGAAGATTACCAAGACACTGAAACTTAGCTGCAGCAGGGTGGCCAAGACCATATAGCAGTTTAACAGGACAGGTTCCACTCAGAACAGGCCTCGCCATGGTCAACCAAAGAAGTTGAGTGCACGTGCTCAGCGTCATATCCAGAGGTTGTCTTTGGGAAATAGACGTATTAGTGCTGCCAGCATTGCTGCAGAGGTTGAAGGGGTGGGGAGTCAGCCTGTCAGTACTCCGCACACTGCATCAAATTGGTCTGAATGACTGTCGTCCCAGAAGGAAGCCTCTTCTAAAGATGATGCACAAGAAAGCCCGCAAATAATTTGCTGAAGACAAGCAGACTAAGGACATGGATTACTGGAACCATGTCCTGTGGTCTGATGAGACCAAGATAAACTTATTTGGTTCAGATGGTGTCAAGCCTGTGTGTCGGCAACCAGGTGAGGAGTACAAAGACAAGTGTGTCTTGCCTACAGTCAAGCATGGTGGTGGGAGTGTCATGGTCTGGGCCTGCATGAGTGCTGCCGGCACTTGGGAGCTACAGTTCATTGAATACCAACATGTACTGTGACATACTGAAGCAGAGCATGATCCCCTCCATTCAGAGACTGGGCTGCAGGGCAGTATTCCAACATGATAACAACCCCAAACACACCTCCAAGATGACCACTGCCTTGCTAAAGAAGCTGAGGGTAAAGGTGATGGACTGGCCAAGCATGTCTCCATACCTAAACCCTATTGAGCATCTGTGGGGAATCCTCAAACGGAAGGTGGAGCAGCACAAGGTCTCTAACATCCAACAGCTCTGTGAAGTAGTCATGGAGGAGTAGAAGAGGACTCCAGGGGTAACCTGTGAAGCTCTGGTGAACTCCATGCCCGAGAGGGTTAAGGCAGTGCTGGAAAATAATGGTGGCCACACAAAATATTGACACTATGGGCCCAATTTGGACACTTCCACTTAGGGGTGTACTCACTTTTGTTGCCAGAGGTTTAGACATTATTAGCTGTGTATTAAATTATTTTGAGGGCACAGCAAATGTACACTGTTATACAAGCTGTACACTCACTACTTTACATTGTAGCAACGTGTCATTTCTTCAGTGTTGTCACATGAAATGATATAATAAAATATTTATAAAAATGTGAGGGGTGTACTCACTTTTGTGAGATACTGTATATGTTAAAGCTGAACATTACTTTGCCATGTTTCATATAAACAGAGTTTTTAAATGTATTAATACATTACAGAATAAGTTATTTCAATGTTTTGGTATTTTGGAAAAACTCTTTTTTCCTTTGCTTTACTTGTATCAATCAGGCTGCAGAAGCCACCAAGGCTTGAAGCCTCCCGAAGATCCGCTGATGGATGCAGCTTTCTGTAACAGGCCCCTAATGGAAATAATGAAATCATAGCCTCCTTATGTTTCACTTTGTAGTATGATGACTTCTTACTAGTCACTGAAATAACATCCAGCAAACATTCATTATGAGTGGGTGTTGTGTTTGCATTAATTGCAGGTTACACTGATTAACCTTCTATCCATTTACCATTTAAAGCATGCTATCATACCATGAATGAACACTGGTCTTATCTGTCCAGCTTTGTCAGTTCGCTGGAAAACCGCTTGTGATGAAAGGCAAACATTGTGCGGGAAATCACCAGGGAGCAAAAATCAGAGAGGAATATCTTGTGACTGATGACACTTCCCTCCCGAGATACACAGAAGTCAGCAAGGTGCCCTTTTCACCTACACAGCAAATCGCATAATGAGCTGTGTTCATGTTATTATTGCTTTCCCATCCAAAGAAATTAATCTCACTTATGGAAATTAAAGCTGGATTAAACCCAAAATGTAATATATTGCAGCTTACCAACCATTAGATGTGATGGCTGAATTAGTTTTCATTTCTTCGTTTTTTTTTTTCTTTTTTCCTGGTGATCTTGCAAGTAACACAAATCCTGTAGTAGAGCGCCCCCCCCCCCCCACTCTAGATGAAGGAACAGCAGAGACACCTTTGGACAGCAGCACTGTCAGTCTGGGGGGAGGTGAGTGTTAGATGTACTAGCAGATTTAGATACACTAACAATTTAAGGCCAAATTCCAGCTAACCCTTTTTGTTAACCACTTCAATACAGGGCACTTTTACCCCCTTCCCGCCTAGACCAATTTTCAGCTTTCAGTGCTCTCACAATTTGAATGATAATTACTCAGTCATGCAAAGTTACATAGTTACATAGTTAGTGAGGTTGAAAAAAGACAACCGTCTATCCAGTTCAACCTATGATGTGCTTGTGTTTGCTGTTAACCGTACATTGTATACCCCTGTATGTTGTGGTCTTGTTTTACCCAATCAAATTTTTTATCATTTTTTTCACACAAATAAAGCTTTCTTTTGGTGGTATTTAATCAACACTGGGTTTTTTATTTTTTGCGATATAAGTGAAAAAAGCGAAAATTAAAAAAAAAAAAACATTTTGTTGTAGTTTCTATTGTAAAATTTAGCAAATAAGTAATTTTATTTTCATATATTTGGGCCAAAATTTATACTGCTACATATCTTTGGTAAAAATAAACCAAATTAGAGCCGGTTAACACTACCACGACCAGAAAGTCGCCCCGTGACTTGAAGAGACTTGGAAGAGACTTGTTTAGAGACTTGGAAGAGACTTGTGCACTACTTTGAAGAGACAGGCGACTTTGTCTGTGAGGAATGCCTGGCTAATCTCTTTCTTCTTCCTGGAAAGTCTGATAACAAGTCGCTTCAATTAAGATAAGGAGGCGACTCCCATTGAAGTATATGGGACAGTCGGATCACAGGTCGCCTCAAAGTAGTACAGGACCCTTTTCTGAAGTCGGAGCGACTTCATTAGTGCCAATTAAGACGGCACTGATTGATTAACATTGCTTTTGTTATGTCAAGCGACCTGGGGCTACACAAGTCACCTCACAAGTCGTGCTAGTGTGAATGGGCTCTTAGTGGATATTATTTAGTCTGTGTGAAAGTTAAAGAGTCTACAAGCTATAGTACCAATCATTGAAAATTGAGCACAGCTGATCTACCGGCGGCCTATCTAATTTCTTGAGGCCCTGAAAAGTCAGGACAGTACAAATACCCCCCAAATGACCCCTTAAAAAAAAACACGACACTTTACAATCTTTTTAACCAACTACATGTGTATTTTTACAGGGCACAATTCCTAATTGTTGCTTTAACGCGGCAGTCAACTTGTAAAAAAAGTTCCTTCTGCAAGGTAATGTTATAATGTGCTAGTATGCATTGCATGCAAGGTAATGTTATAATGTGCTAGTATGCATCACATACTAGCACATTATGTGAAACTTACCTTATTTTAGGCTTACCAATAGGCAAAAACCAACCAAGGGAGTTTACTCCTGCTTTAAGGCCCTATTCACACCTGAGCGTTTTTCAGCCCATAAAACGCTCACCTTGGCTCCCGCTGCTGTCAATGAAAAGCTGTGACATGGAAGCGGGGGGCAGGGCTGAGTCCTGCTGTCTGTGTCAATGGTCGCAGCAGCGGGACTTAGGAGGGAGCCCACATGGTTGCCCCCAGGGAAAGTGGCTTTCCATGGGGGGCATCCGATGAAGAGGTGGGGCCTATAGCACCGGCAGGGCAAGAAGAAGAGGATCGGGGCTGCCCTGTGCAAAACACACACAGAGCAGGTAAGCATAGGTTTGTTATTTTATTTTATTTTTTTAACCGAATGTTTACAACCACTTTAAGCAAAGTCAACTGGTACATTTTCATCAAGCTCTTCATTTTGTCAGGCAAGGGAGTAAGGTCTGCTTCGGCAATCAGAAAATGTTCATGACCTTTGATCTGCCTGGCCTTCATGCAATTGCCAAATCAAAGTAAGCTGAATGGAAGAGACCACAATCCTATTTCAGATCAGAGTTTCCATTTGGTTTGAATGAAATATCTTTGTTACAGAGGAGGAGCTATAGTAAAATATTCCCTTTTTCATCTGCACTGTTTGTTGTTTGTTTATCACATGCCAGAGGAAGAGTCCCTGCGTGGTCCAGAAACATTGTTTTTCTATGTGATCATACAAGAATAAAGAGCTTTACACTTTGAAACAAGCTTGTCAGTGTACAGGAGACATATTTAATTCATGTTATACACCGTACACCAAGAGGAGAGAAAAAGTGCAGAATAACAGCACTTTCAGGCAAGTGCCTGTTCAGCTCCGCTAAGCAGTAAGAAGTAAAAGGCTGTGCCAGGCACTTCACTACTTCCTGAGCAATCCAATACAATATGGGTAAAAATAAAGCAATTCACAGACAAAACAATGGGGACTTTCACTATATCTCTGGAGGTAGTTCACAGACACCATATTATAAAATATTATATTTTATTAAAAATAAAACCCTTTATAAAAAGTTAGACTAAAGTCAGTATAAAAACATTAATTGAAAAATTGGGTTCATCAACAGGACCTTAGAGAGAAATACAGAGTAGATAAAGAAATGAGAACCTAAGTCTACGCATTTTGTGGTTAGACATCCACTTCATCAGGACTTTCTGGTCTCACACATGTATTGTTCACTGACGAGGTCCACTGTGGAAAAAGCAGTATTAAAGCAAATAGTTTTTCCACAGTGGACCTCCATATACATTATTGCAGTGTTGCCTCCTTTCTAGTTTTGCTGACCCTTCTGTAGTATGTGCTCCCCACAGGCAAGGTGGGCCTGTTTATGGTCAGCCCACTTCTTTGCTGCCTTTTTCCACTGGGTGTATATTTGTGGGGTGGACCTTATGAGGTATGAATTTCTACCTTGATTTGGATTGATACAGTATTTTTTTCTCTTGCTCCCCCTCCTATCCTGTGCATCAATGCAATATGGTATATGTTTACATTACACATATGTTTTCCATATATATATATAATTAATTTTGTATTGTATATTATTATTTTTCCCTAGGCTGTAAAAATACATGTGTGAGACCAGTACGTCCTAAAGAAGCAGATGTGTAACTGTGAAACACGTAGACTTGGGTTATAATTTCTGCATCTACTCTGTATTGCTCTCGAGGGAAAACAACAACAGGAGAAGGGGCGCACTGACGTAGTGCATTACCACAAAATTTTTTTTTAAAACTAAAAGAACAGCATACAATATACTTACAAACGCGTGATGTACACAGGCATGTCAATAAAAGTGGAACCGATAGCCTCCAAGACTGCTGGGATGCAGTGATGATGCAAGTAGACCTGGTGACATCCATGTAAGCCTGG
>NC_138771.1:166632378-166642378 GCF_965119305.1 Pelophylax lessonae
TCACGGCTCGGGGGGGGGGGGGCGTTCCTTCAGAGTGCATGCACCAATGACGTCACCGGCGCAGTATACAGTAAATATCTCCTAAATTGCGCAGGTTTAGGAGATATTTACAGTACCTATACATAAGCCTTATTATAGGCTTACCTATAGATACAAACATTACAGGGGGGTTTACAACCTCTTTAAGGGCAGAGTAGGGATTTGGGGTCCTATAGACCCCAGATCTTTCCATAAAGAGTACCAGTTACATGCCTATTGCTGTTACAAGTGATGTTTACATTCTTTGTGACAGCAGTAAAAGTGATTAAAAAAACATTTTAAAGTGACAGTGTAAAAATGAAAAAAAAAATGAAATAAATAAAAAGATAAAAAAAAAAATATTAAAGTGCTCCCATCCCCCCATGCAAAGGCGAATGCATGTGTCGGTCCCACATGCAAGCAAACAGCTATCGTCTCACATATGTGAGGTATCATTGTGAACGGCAGATCATGGGCAGTATTCTAGGACTAGACCTCCTGTATAAATCTAAAGTGGTAACTTGTACAGGTATTTAAAGCATCGCCTATGAATCGTAAATTTAAGTCGGCTGTCGCGGTTGCAGGGGCATGTTTGCTATCTATTTACTTGGCGTAAAATCATCTTTTATATTTTACCAAAAAACTGAGTTATGTATTATTTTTATTTGCAATAAAATTCATAAAAGTTTTTTTCCCCAAAAAATTGCGTTTGTAAAACCGTTGCGCAAATACTATGACATAAAAAAAATGCAAAACCCAGCAATTTATTCTCTAAGGCATCTGTTTAAAAAAAATTGAATGTTTAGTGGTTTTAAGAAATTTTCTAACAAAAAGTACTGGTTGTTACATGTAAGCAAAAAGGGCCAGAAAAGGCCTGGTCTTCAAGTGGATAGAAAAGTGAGGTATACAGCCAAAGATGTGTTAGCTGAAGAAGAATGGCCTGTTTTTGGTTGTCCTTGGGGTTCTGTCAATAGAACAGCTAGTCTCAAGTATATCACATATTACATTCATTGTTTGTGAGTGAAAGAAAAGTGCACTACTCCAGCCATCCAGGCATTCTCCTCTCAAAACGCATCTCAAAATATTTTTATAAAATAAGGGCTATACCTAATGTCTTATCTCTACCATACCCAATATATATATATATATATATATATATATATATATATATATATATATATATATATATATATATATATATAAACTTGTAAAATTGTGAAATTTTAACCGCTTGCCGACTGCGCACAGTATATTTACTGCGGCAGTCGGCCCCGGCCAGGCAGAGTGACGTAGGTCTACGTCGCTCGCCTGTCACTCCTTCCAGAGCCAATAGCGGGCGGGCGCGCGCCCGCCGAGGCGCGCGCCCGCCTCGGCTCGTTCACGGAGGAGTGCGGGAGTGTGACTGGCGGACCCGATGTCCGCCGGTCACACTACGATCGCCGCTACAGCGGGAGAAAGACAGAGCGGCTTGTGTAAACAAGCCACCTGTCAGTTCTCCCTGTGTAAAAGTGAAGATCAAACAGTTCTACTATGTAGAACTGTTGATCTTTGTTTTTACACTAGTAGACCTGTCCCTACACAGTTAGAATCACGCCCCTAGGACACACTTAACCCCTCCCTGTCCAATACAGTTAACCCCTTTCCTGCCAGTGTCATTTTTGCAGTAACAGTGCATATATATAGCACTGATTACTGCAGTAATGTCACTGGTACCCCCAAAAGTGTCAAAAATGTCAGTCAAGGGTCCGATCTGTCCGCCGCAATGTCGCAGTACCGCAAAAAAAATCGCAGATCGCCGCCATTACTCGTTAAAAAAAAAAACACCAAAAATGACAAAAATCTTTCCCTTTGTTAGTAAACGCGATAACTTTTGCGCAAACCAATCAAAATACGCTTTTTGCGATTTTTTTTACCAAACATAGGTAGCGTAAAACAAATTGGCCGAAAATTTTAAAAAATTTTGATTTTTACATTTTTTTTTGGGGGAATTTCATATAAAAAAAAGTGAAAAATATTGTTGTTTTTGCAAAAATTACGCTCTTTTTTTGTTTATAGCGCGTGATCAAAAAATCGCACAGGTGATCAAATACCACCAAAAGAAAGCTCTGTTTGTGGGAAAAAAAGGACGTGAAATTCGTTTAGGTACAGCGTCGCACGACCGCGCGATTGTCCGTTAAAGTCACGCAGTAAAAAATCGCAAAATAACCCCTGGTCTTTTAGCAGGAAAATCCTCCGGTGGTAAAGTGGTTAAAGAGACATGGTCATTTGGCCCATTCTGGGCAAAGTGACAGCATATGTGTAAAGCCACCATCACCCAAACCACTGATCTTCTCCTTACTCTCTTGCAGCCACCACCATAATACCAGGTGGTGACTGGTGTCAGAAGCAAAGGGAAGCAGTGACATCACCCCTTCCATCATGTGGCAGTGCTATAGCAGAATGATTGGCCACTAGGCCCGAGTACTGTATCTTGAAAATGCTCCCCCACACTCGGAAACTCTAAACACTCGGAAACTGTAAATTTTTTTTGCTAGCCAGGATGAAGGAAGAAGCATCGAGGAGCTCTGGAGAGGTGAGTCAGTGGGTCAGGGGTGGTTTTACACAGATTCTTAATGAGCCAAGTGACAATGTCTTTCCATGTTCTGAGGGAAAGACCACAGAGTAAATGTTAAAGTGGTTCTAAAGGCTCAAGTCAATCACAGCGGGGTGGGGGTCGAGCTGCTCTCTATGTGTGTGAATGGACACGTGAGCGTGGTTTGGGAGCGAGCCTGCTTGAGTGCCCCCCATAGCAAGAGGCTTGTTATTGGGGGCACTGGGCAGAGTGGAGGTCTAAAAACCATTGCACAAATATGTAAGTATAACATGTTTTTTTTTAATTCTTGAATTTAGAATCAATATAAGATACCAAGGGTAGTGAGATGTGAAGGAATGGACCAACCATCTGCCACTACCACCATTGTCAGGTAGGTGTATAAACTAGAATGTTTGGCTTGGAGAAATAATAATGTTTAGGTGACTTGAGCAGGTAAGCATACCTTAAAGGGGCAGGTAGACAGTGCTGGCACTGCTCAGCTTAGTAGGAAACAATGGCAGCTGACATATTTCTCTAACCAACTGTACCCCCAGATAGCAGCCAGTCTGTGTTGTTGGGGACTCCCAAAGACTTGATTTTGTCATATCATGTTTATGCATACAGTACTTTTATTGTATTGAATTGTATTGCACTTCTATTCTTGCATTTTGTTTATTCCTGTTATTATCGTCATATTATAATTGTATTATTCTTCAGGCATTATGCTGATGCTCACCATGCTAGACAACTAAAATACATCACTGTCTGCCTGAATAAGGTAAGCGATATAACTACAATGGCTAAATTTTTTGATGACAAAAGAAAAAAATCACAAAATTAAAAAACTACAAATTTCCTCTCACTGCCTTAATTAGTCTTATATTATTAGTATTGAAGACCTTGCCACCACATTGCCTGTCATCAACACTGAGATTTTCAGCCAAAAGAAAAGTCACATGACAACAAATAGGCTTCCTTTTGGCTTTAAACCAACAATCACTTTTTAAATTGTACAGTATATCCATCCCAGTTGGCGAGCATTATAACTGAAATATATTCCAGCAGTGACTAATCTGCCAAAAGTGTGAGCAGTGGGAGTACTATGCATGCACTCAGGGCAGAATGCCCTTTTCATTGATGAGAAAGAATCATTTCCACACGATACATCTTCTCTAGTGTCTTTATTGCCAACAGTTATCAAAGCATCTTCATTAGAAAAATCCCTTTGGTATGGCAATATAATAAGCAAAAGGACTTTTTGCGCATCATCCTACAGCATAGTGCATTAGTGTAGAGGACTTGGTAAATGATTATATTAAATATGCAATTCATAAATAAGACAGATAACAGAGCTACATAGGCTCAGCTAAGGAAACTAATGTGATTGTTTTAAATGAAAAGACAGCTAAAAATAAATTACAGGTTGTTTTATTTGAAGGAGCTATTAATAATGTTAATAAACACTACTCCATGAACATAATTCAGAATACTAATAGATAAAGCACGTTTTAGAAAAAAATAACTAATTATAAAGTAAAGTATAAGAGCTTTGGCTCTATTTCTCCTTTAACAGCTAATTAATGCAAGTAAACTGACATAAAGAGAGAGAGAAATATAATTTTGCCCCTGTACAAATCATTAGTAAGACCTCATCTGGAATATGCAGTTCAGTTTTGGGCACCACTTCTTAAAAAGGATATCGGGGAACTGGAGAAAGTACAGAGAAGGGCAACCAAACTAATAAGAGGCATGGAGGAGCTCAGCTATGAGAAAAGATTAGAGGAACTGAATTTATTTTCTCTTAAGAAGAGGAGATTAAGGGGGATATGATCAACATGTATAAATACATAAGGGGTCCATATAGTGAACTTGGTGTTGAGTTGTTCACTTTAGGGTCAATACAGAGGACAAGGGGGCACTCTTTACGTCTAGAGGAAAACAGATTTTGTCTCCAGATACAGAAAGGTTTCTTCACCGTATCTTCAGCTGTGAAAATGTGGAATAGACTCCCTCCAGAGGTAGTTCTGGCTAGCTCGCTAGATTGCTTTAAAAAAAGGCCTGGATTCTTTCCTAGGTATACATAATATAAGTGGGTACTAATATTTATAGGTACAGTTGATCCAGGGAATATCCAATTGCCTCTTGGGGGATCAGGAAGGAATTTTTTCCCCTGCTGTAGCAAATTGGATCATGCTTTGCTGGGTTTTTTCGCCTTCCTCTGGATCAACTGCGGGTATAGGATTGTGTATATGGGATTGTATGTTAGGTTTTCATTACTGTTTTTTTTTTTTTTTTTCTATTGGTTGAGCCAGATGGACTTGTATCTTTTTCAACCTGACTAACTATGTAACTATATATAAATATTCTTCTACTGCAGTTTGATGACTACTGCCATACTTTTTGATACACGTGTATTTGTAAGCACCAAAAGAAATGTGGCAGTTACTAGATACTTTTTCTATGTCAGATATGGTTCTACCCAAGTGTTTTGTATTTAAAGTGATTGTAAAGTCTTGTTTAAAAAAAAAAAAAAAAATACCAAGCATGCGTTACTTACCTTCTCTGTGCAGTTGGTTTTTGCACAGAGCAGCCCAGCTCCTCCTCATCTCGGGTCCTTCTTCTCTGCTCCTGGCTCCTACCTCCTGTTCAGTGCCCCCCAAAGCAAGCAGCTTGCTATGGGGACACCCGAGCCGAGTCCCAGCTCCCTGTGTGCATTCAGACATGGAGCCGCGACATGGCCCTACCCCTCTCTCCTGATTGGCTGACTCGCTTTGATTGACAGCAGCGGGAGCCAATTGTGCCACGTTGCTGTCTTAGCCAATGAGGAGGGGCAGCTGAGAGCCCGGCTTGGGAGTGCGCCTGCACGTCTGCCCCCAAAGCAAGCTGCTTGCTATGGCAGCATTAGAGGTTTCTTATGTAGATCAGTTCTGTAAAAAGAGGAACATTCTCTGTATGATGTGAACTTTACCTGGGTACGACACATTAATGTGGTAACTACTATGTCTTTTGTATAATATATTTGGAATTTTATGTGATATATTTCTGTTTCATTGGTTTTCCTCACTACATGCATACCCTTACAGTGCCCTTACAGTCCCTTTGCTACAACACACATTCCGTTAGACACTGAAGAGGAGCTGAGAGTGCCAGTGGGGGACCCAAGAAGAAGGTTGGAGGCCGCTCTGTGCAAATCCATTGCACAGAGAAGGTAAGAATAACATATCTGTTCTTTTAATTAAAAACCTACATAGCCGATTTAATTCGTTAGGGTTTACATGTACGCTAATCTCCACTGTGGTATTGCACCTTCTGCCATCTGTCCCCCTATTGCTCTCACCTAGCTACCTCTCTGCCCCTCTCTGTTGGTCAGACACAGCACTGATTAAACATCCCATACTTTATATCAGTTACCACTTTCTCTATGTGTTTCAGTTTTAAATGTAATAATGTCACAAATGTAATGCTAAGTCAGCTGTACATGTATTGTATTTAAAATATCTGTTTTTTCAAGCGCAGGGGGTGAAAATACAGTTAAAGTTCTACTAAACCCACAACAGTAAAATCAGTGAGTATATGCAGTAAATCATGCTTGTTATACTCACTGTGAAACCTAAGGGGTTAATCCTCTACAATGTATATAAAGGCTGTGTGAGCCTGTCTCTCTTATCCTCCTCTTCTTTAACTGACTCCCACCCATCTTCTGATAGAAGAGAGCATTAGGAGTCAGGTTGCACATGCTCAGTTTGGTGTGCATTGCTGGAGAGTTTTTGTTTTTTTTTCTTGGGAGAGTGCATGTGATCATCAAATCAGCACTGTCCAGACGGAGGATCAGGGGAGGATGAAAACTACTCCTACAAGCTTTAACCAGGCACTGATAGAAGTCACAAAACTGCTATATACTGCTGTTGAGAAAAGGTATTTAGCATTTTATATTTACTGAAAAGATTGTTCTGTGTACTGTGAGTGACCAGATATCAGGGGCTAACTGGCAACTTCCGGCTTAGGGGGCAAGTACAAGCCAGAGGCCCATGGTGCAGCGTCTCGGCCCCCCCCCCCCCCATTCTCCCTCTTCCCAGCCTCCTCCTGACCCCCATTCCAGGCTGAAGCTCCACTCCAGGTACTCTCTATTCACTGGCTGAATCCGGGTTCCCGACCTGGCCAGCAGGGGGCAGTTGGGGGAGCTGGGACAGCTCGGTCGGAGCTGCCTGGTGAAGGAGAGTCTCCAGTGGGGCATGGAACCGGCCTCTGCTCAGACACAGTTTATACCATCCATGCTGGGGGGAGGGAGGCCTGCCCCCTGTCCTTGTCTTCATCCCACATTCAGTAAGTCAGCAGTGGGGACTTTTTACTTCTCTTCACCAAGAATCCTTTAGGCATGTCTGTGGCAGAAACGGTGCAGCCTTTTTACGGGGCATCAGAGCGGCCCGGGGGGCAATTGCCCCCCTGCCCACTGGCCCAGTCCTCCCCTGCCAGATATAGTGAATGCAGGGTCCTGGGTTTAGTAACACTTTAACCACTTTAACTCCGGCCACTGTGCTGCTACTGCGGCACAGTGGCTCGTTCCCGTCCAGCGATGTAGACCTACGTCGCTGGACTCCTCCCCCTGTAGGCGGCGCTTGCGCGCCACCGGAGGCGCGCTCCTGCTGTTTTCAGTCACAGCGGGAGTCGGGCCAGGGGAGGAGCAGCGGCGATCGCCGCCGCTCTTCCCCGATCGTCGGGGAATCGAGTGAGGAGATCCGCCCGCCTGTGTAAACAGAGCGGGCGGATCTCCTAAGTGACAGGGACTGACAGATCGGAGTGTTCAGCATAGCTGAACATCCGATCTGTCCTTCTGTCACATAGTCACCTCCCCCCCACACGTCAGTAAGCACCAGGCATACATTAACCCCTCCCTCTCCAATAAAATTAACCCCTTCACTGCCAGTGTCATTTTTACAGTAACAGTGCATATATATAGCACTGATTACTGCAGTAATGTCGCTGGTACCCCCAAAAGTGTCAAAAATGTCAGTCAAGGGTCCGATCTGTCCGCCGCAATGTCGCAGTCCCGCAAAAAAAATCGCAGATCGCCGCCATTACGCGTTAAAAAAAAAAACACCAAAAATGACAGAAATCTTTCCCGTAGTTAGTAAACGCAATAACTTTTGCGCAAACCAATCAAAATACGCTTATCGTGATTTTTTTTACCAAACATAGGTAGCAGAAAACAAATTGGCCAAAAATTTTAAAAAAATTTGATTTTTACATTTTTTGGGGGGGGGGGGAATTTCATATAAAAAAATGTTAAAAATATCATTTTTTCAAAATAAACGCTCTTTTTTTGTTTATAGCGCAAAAAGTAAAAAGCGCACAGGTGATCAAATACCACCAAAAGAAAGCTCTGTTTGTGGGAAAAAAAGGACGTAAATTTCGTTTGGGTACGGCGTCGCACGACCGCGCAATTGTCAGTTAAAGTCGCACAGCGCCGAATCGCAAAAAGTGGCCTGGACGGAAGACAGCAAAATCCTCCGGTGGTAAAGTGGTTAACTAAGGCAATGTATTGATAGATTAGATTTAGCTTCTGGTATACTGGGTTGTTGCCGATTTTAGTCCACAACTTGCTTGATAAATCCCCCCCCAGTGTGTTCGCGTTGAGGGAGCGCCTTGATGAAGCCAGACAAAATAAATATTTTTCGAATATGTCATACTGGCCATATGAATGCAATTTATGTAATTTAATGCATATTGCAGTAGGAAGAGCAGATGTTCATACACATCTCTATTGAAGGATGGCTTTAATTTAAAAAAAAAAAGATAATCGTTTTCCCAAGAACAAGACATGATCAGAATAATCTTTTAGAACTGTAAATCGTATAGTTGTTTTATATTCTCATTAATTAGTAAATGATACTAGCATTGCAAGAAATGGATTAGAGTACATCCAAAATTATTTTAGAAATGAGACTCTCTGAAACAGTTAAAATCTAAGCAATGCTTACCCCTAAAGAGCACCTCTGATATTGATTGGGGTGTAGACTATTTCGACACACAAACTTATGCTGCACGCCCAGAGTAGTCATTGCCAGAGGAATCAGTGGTGTGAATCATTTACAGGGAAACCTAATATACATGCGGAGTCTGCAGAACTAGGAATAATCAGAGTCGGTATACCTCAATATTTTATTTCAGAAGCTGCTCAACCAGATCAGGATCTTTTATAGGCTAATACCTGACCTCAGATTTATTTAAAGTCTTTCATCATCATAGGATAGGCCATGGCTGTCAGTAATAAATATGTACTACAAATATTATAACTATGATAATATCTTGATTGTGTCTGCCTGTGATTCATTACATGACTTGGCAAAGAATGGGGTCAACTGATTTACATTTATTATGTTTTCATGCTGCTATTTAAACTTGTGATTTGCCAACAAAGCCATTTCAACAAAAACCTAATCACCTGTTAATGAGTAAGTTTACCTCTCCAAGCATGGTGTAATTATACATGAATGATAAGAGGTCAACGATCTTATGCGGCTCGGACAGCTGATGAAGCCAAAAATAACCCATCTTTCTTTAAAGCCTCCAAGGTTAGCTGCATATTGATCATTTAGGTACGATAATGATGGAGGCATTGCGGCTTACTAATAGAATAGTATGAAAAGGAAAGAATAATACATTTCACCGCAATCCATAGTAAAAATGCTTTCATTTACTCACAGCAGAAATTGCGTTGAAAGCAAAATCTGTTTTGAGCTTAGGAAGTGCAGAGCTTGCTAAATAAAAGCAATTCACTCATAACCTGAGTACATTTAAAATTCCATTTAAAAGTGGTTCTTATTTAAAGACATTTAACAGCACACACTACCCTGCTTCCAAAAGGGAACCTGTGAGGATAGAAATGTGGAAGCGGACATTGCTATCTTGCTTTTTAACCACTTCTGGATCGGAAGGATTTGCCCCCTTAATGACCAGGGCATTTTTTGCGATTCGGCACTGTGTTACTTTAATGGAGAATTGCGCGGTCGTGCGACACTGTACCCAAATAAAATTTATGTCTTTTTTTCCCACAAATAGGACTTTCTTTTGGTGGTATTTGATCACCTCTGCGATTTAAATTTTTGCGCTATAAACAAAAAAAGAGCGACAATTCTGAGAAAAAAGAAACAATATTTTTCACATTCTGCTAAATAACATCCCCCCCCCCCCACCCCCCAAGAAAATCTAAATTTTTCATCCTTTTAGGTCGATTTGTATTCTGCTAAATATTTTTGGTAAAAAAAAAATTGCAATGAGCGTATTTTGATTGGTTTGCACAAAGGTTATTGCGTCTACAAACTAGGGGAAAGATTTATGTCATTTTTATTTATTTATTTATTTACTAGTAATGGTGGCGATCTGCAATTTTTAGCGTGACTGATTGCGGTG